>NW_010368049.1:146664-268866 GCF_000414095.1 Morus notabilis | reverse complement strand
CACATCTTGCAACTATGGTTTGCCGAAATCTTTTAAAGTTATTTTTCTACAGGTTTTGATTTTTGGATCATATGAAAAATAAGTCGTTATGCTGCCAAAATTTAGTTAGGATTTAAGAATTTTAATAAGTTCATTAAGAAACTTTAATTAATAAAATTTAATTGTCTCAATAAAGACTAGAATTAAAATTAATTAAACACATTAATAAATTATTATGTATGTTCTTGTTTATAGTTCAAATGCCGATTGACAAAAGTTGGACTTATTTAAGGAACCGATTGTCGGATGAATATTGGAATGGGTTATTTGCTTTTGTTGACGTCGCCAAAAATTATGCAACTTCAATTAGCCATATCAGTTGCCCTTGTGTGAAATGTATAAACCATGAAATGCATCTAGTAGAAACTGTGAGAGCGCATATACATCGATTTGGTTTTGATCCATTGTATAGTACATGGATTCACCATGGTGAAGTAGAAGCGGTTTCAGGTGTCGAACCAATAGTTAATAAACCAGTAGACAAGATGTTTGCAGTCTTAGAAGAAGTTGCTGGGATTAATGATGACAATGAAATGTTGGATGAGACGCATGTGGATCTAGAAGATGCACAATACGTTGAATTTAAGGATCTACTTTCTGAGCTCTAGGTGGGATTGTATCCAGACTGCACTAAGTATTCGTCTTTAAATCTCTTAGTGAAGTTGATGCATTTAAAAGTGTTATATAAGTGGCCTAATGAGTGTATGGATGCTCTGTTAAATCTATTGAAAGATGCATTCCCGGATGTGAAGTTACCTTCTTCTCATTATGAGTCGAAGAAGCTCATGAGTAAACTTGGACTGGGTTACGAAACAATTCATGTCTGCAAGTATGATTGTGCTTTGTTTTGAAAGGAGAACACTGATCTACAAATGTGTCCCGTATGTAAAACATCCCATTGGAAGAAAAAAAAGACAAAGGGTACTAAACAAGTGCCGTGGAAAGTACTACATTATTTCCCGTTAACAGATCGGTTGAAGCATCTGTACGGTTCTCATCACACAGCTAAAGATATGATGTGGCACTAGCATGGACGTTCAAATGATGAGGATTTAATGCGTCATCAAGTCGATGGTAATGAATGGAAAGAGGTAGATGAAAAGTATCATGAGTTTTCACGTGAACCGAGAAATGATTGCTTGGGGTTGGCCGCTGATGGTTTCAATCCTTTCGGGAACATGAGCCTCTCATACAATATGTGGCTGGTGGTTTTAAAAGCCTACAATTTACCTCCGTAGTTATGCACTAAGGATCCTTATAAGATGTTGACATTGTTGATTCCTGGCACAAATGCACCCGGAAAGGATATGGATGTCTTTTAAGGCCCTTGTGGATGAGCTAAAAGATTTGTGGAATGAAGGAGTCATTGTACGTGACGTAGTTTTGAATACATCATTTCAGATGCGGGCTATGTTGCTCATGATAGTTAATGATTTTCCTGCTGTAGTAGTTTATCTGGATGGAGTGGTCAGGGCTATTTAGCATGCCCAACTTGCAACGATGCAACTCCTTCAAAGAGGATAACAAGTAAGACTTATTTTGTTGGCCATCGGCAATGGCTTCCTATTAAACATGGGATGAGAAAAAAATAAAAAGTTTGATGGTCTGGTTGAGAAACGACCTCCACCGGCTCGGAAATCTGTTCACCAAATCTTAGCTCAGTTACAAAATGTGTCCATCAGATTGCCTGGTAAACATGAAAAGTATGGTGATAAGAAGCGGAAAAGACATGCAATCGAGCTTAATTGGACAAAGAAGAGTATCTTTTGGGAGTTGCCTTATTGGAAGTCATTGTCGTTACGTCACAACTTAGATGTCATGCATATTGAGAAGAATGTATGCGACAACTTATTGGGAACAATTCTAGACATTGACGGAAAAAGTAAAGATACAGATAAGGCGAGAATCGATTTACAAAATATGGGGGTGCGCAAGGAGTTGCATTTGTACAAAGACGGTGATCGTTGGATGAAACCACATGCGTCTTATACACTATCTCCCGACGACGGTAAAAAGTTTTGTGATTTTTTAAAATCAGTAAGGTTTCCTGATGGATTTGCTTCAAATTTAAAGAAAAATGTGATCGAAGGGAAGAAAAAAATTACTGGGCTAAAATCACACGACTGTCACATCATAATGCAGTGATTATTGCCAATAGGGATATGACCATTCATGAAGAAAGAGATCGTTGATGCAATAACAGAATTAAGTAATTTTTTTGAGTTAATATGCTCAAGGACATTGCGAAAAAGTGATTTAGAGAAAGCTCAACAAGATATTGTGCTTATTTTATGCAAGTTAGAAGCAATTTTTCCTCCTGCCTTTTTTGACATAATGGTACATTTAGTTATACACTTGCCTGAAGAAGCCATTCGAGGAGGACCAGTTCACTTAAGATGGATGTATCCGTTTGAACGTTTTCTTAGATTGTTAAAGAATATGTCAAGAATCGTGCACGTCCTGAGGGTTCGATTGCTGAGGTATACATTGTGAACGAAGCTCTGACTTTTTGTTCATTGTATTTAACTGGAGTTGAAACACGGTTTAATCCACTGGCCAGAAATTGGGTAGATGATGAAGATCGTATTGTTAAAAAGATTTCTGTATTTGATACTCGCTGTCGGCCAATTGGCAAGATGACCCCCGTCACATTGGATACTCATTTGCGAAAAAGCTGAGTGGTACGTCCTACATAACTGTCCATAAATTTAGCAGTTCATTGAGTACGTATTACTTTCACTTTTGTTACTTAATTGCTCATTGATTGTGTCGCATACAATCGTGTCCTTTACTTTCATTCTCTGTTAAACAGTGACCATAAGAGGTAGATTGGGGTTTTGGAGCAAGTTCTTGGCATGCGTAGAGGACATAAGATAGGAGTGGGTCCGACGCTCTCCCAAAAGCATTACTCCGGGGCTTCTCCTTCATCTGGTGGTTCATTCTCGGACGCAACATCATCGGCTCAACCTGACCCATGTGTGGATCGTTATTTAAAGAAATCATACCGGGAACAAATGGAGATTTATGACAATTAGATGAAGATGTTAGAGTTGGTGTCTAAATTTCAGCCTAACATCCAATTACCTATGATGGATCGTCCAGAACCAGTTGACCTAAACTCTCTTGATCTGCCTTCTTTAGATGATGATAGTCCTAATGATGATTCGGTTGTTGATGCTACAAACTTAGACGATTAGTTTCGTTATATGTACTATTTTATTTTTCACATTATTTAGACTTTTATATTTTTTTGAACATTATATATGCACTTCATGTAGTATTCATAATATATTTATAAATTTATTTAGATTTACTGTTTTTAATATTAATTTATATTTCACTTTTAATGTATCTTAATAAATTATATTCAGTATGTAACATAATAATGTTTAATTAAAATTATTAAAAATTAATTAATTGCCATTTTTAAAAATTATAAAAAAAAATTATTTCGGTTTTTTACGACAACTTTTTTAGACTTGTCGTCGCAAAAAAGTAAGATTATTTGCGACGACATTTTGAAAAATGTAGTCGCAAAAAAGATCATATCACGAGAATTTTACAATGGCGTATTAGCGATGCTTGTCATCGTAAAAAAAAATGTCGTTATGTCGTCGCAAAAACTTTTTTTGCGACGAATTATTTGCGACGACATATTTGCAACGACACTCGGGTTTTTGCGATGATAAAAAGTCGTCGCAAAAACCCCTTTTTCATGTAGTGTCGCCTAATTGGATAAAAGACAGCAAGCTTTTCAATTACACGTGGTAGTCTCTTGTTTTTTTTTCTTTCTTGGCGCCAAACTCATGTCGTATTCTATCATAACAAAAGACACAAGAATTTACATTTTACGTTATAAGAAAAATTTATAATGGAAACAACATGCTATTTATTCGACTGAACACTAGTACAAACATGTTATTTAAAACTGTCGTCAACAGATTAGACGAAGGTCATCTATTTGACAGTTGTTAAATGTGCATTATATTTAATGACTGTTTAAAAATGCCGCTAAAACTATTTTCAAAACGTCATTTTATGTCAACATGACCTTGATGACGGTTTAAAAATGTCGTTAAAACTGTCTAAGAACGTCATCTTATGTTAACGTGACTTTTGATGATGACTTTTGAAAAACCATCGTCAAAAGTTATTTGCGAAAAATGAAAAAAATGTGACGAATGCATCAAACATATATCCAAGATATCTAGATATCAAATTGATATAAAAAATACAAGATAAAATTGAAATAATAATAATATTTAAACTTACTCGGAACCTTATATTCTCCAATTTAATAAAATAGTTGAGCTTACTCGGAATAGTGCTTCCTCAAATTCCATTAGTCTTTGTTTCTCTATAACCTGCAAAGAAAGATGGAACTTGGTATAATTAGGTAGTCAATTTTATTTCAAGAACAACATAATAAATTTTTATATTATTCAAATATGTAATTATTTAGATATCCGGAATTTTAATGGGATGTTTGTTTCAAGGGTTTGTCTCTGGTTCTGAAATATGGTTCTTGGTCCTCTACAGTATTTTTCTCTCACAAAAAATTTGAATTTTAAAATCAGAATCATGAATCATAGTTCTGAACCCATGAACTAAACGTCCCATAAGTTTTGAATTTTCATCAACAAGGTCATGAAAACAACGTAATATATATTACTAATAATTTTACAGAAGAAAATTGATGCATACCATTCAGAAAGGATCCGTCATGAAATGGATAAAGACCATATTACTAGGATAAAATTTAGGCTGAACACAAATAGAAAGAAGTAGAACAAACAGAGGTTGAGACCTTCAGATTGCTAGAATGCACACTCAAAATGACAATTGAAAATGCAAAATGATGCTTAAAGAATTGCTCACCATTCCAGCAAACATACAACTACAGCTCCAGATATCTAATGAGTAATCGTAATCTTGTAAATCAACAAGAAGTTCAGGGCCTTTGAAATATCTGGAAAAGAAATGGTTTCAACCAAACTTTAATTCATGTTCAGTTTCCTAGAAACTTTAATCCACTTAAACAATGTTTTTGTCATTGGATTAATTTTTTAACAATCTGATTTGGAGTACGAAGAGTTCTGTATTTCTCTTTGTGGTCGCGCACTTTAAGTTTTTAACGCATACCTTTAGCTAGTTATACAAGTGTTACTAATTTAAGTGTGTGTTTACTTTGTTGTCTTGTCTGATCAAATGATGTAGTGATGTTCATGTATAACAGAAATATCACTCTTCTGTGTTCAACAGTTAATAGATTAACCAGTGTCGGCTCAAGTATACTTAGGGCCTAAAGCAAACATCTTAAACAGGGATTTTTTAAAAAAAAAATTTATATATGAGAAAATTGCACAATTTACTTTTAAAAGTGTATAGATTTAGATTTTTACCCTTATTCTTCATTAATATCATTTTACTAGTATAGTTATTTGATAAAAAGATTGTTAATCAAGAGTTAACGGTAGAAATCTTTACCTATGCACTTTTAAGGGGTATTTGTCTCATTCTCTAGCTTAACGTGTTGAAATTTATTTTTCATTGCCTTTTGAAATGCAAATGCATTAATTGAATATCTAAGTTTGAGTTCATCTAATAATTTAAAATCAACAGACAATATGACTAATCTATTTAATCTCTAATATTTTGTTGTTCTTACGCATCAACCATCACATGATCAACTTTTTAGTAACATAATTTTCTTTGGGCTTTTCTACTGCAATTTCACTATTTACTGATTCATTTAGATTAGTTTATTCTTGAGTTATTCATGCGATAAATTTTTCAAGAGCTCTTTTTTATGAATGAATCAAACTATTTATTATTTATTAGGTTTGAAAACCAAATAATTTCTCAATACAACACAAAAAATAACAAGGATATATATAAAATAGGTATTATGAAACTCAAACAATAATGATTGATAAATTTGCAAGAAAGAATTAAGAAGTAAATATAAACTTGAGAACTCGAAAAACTCTCAAAATAATGTTGATGAGTGGAAAAACAGGAAGAGGTAGAGCTCGCAATAGATTATAGATCATTTCGCAGTGTCTACCTGTAAATTATATAATGTTCGTTATCAGTAGTAGTTTTTTTTTTTTTTTTTTTTTTTTCAAGTTTATTGTACTTAATGAAAAAAGAAAAGAAAAGGAATTAGTTGGTTTAAAATAAAAGAAAAGCCATTGATATCCATGCGAAACAAATGTAATAGAGCATTAAAGGATTAGAGGAGTAGACTTAACTAAAACTAAATTAAAGCTGCAAAAGACCTCTTGGTTTAATGGTATTAAAAGTTCAGGTGGAGAGAGATTTAGAGAAGTTGCAGGTTCAATTCCATCTAATATAAAACAAAAAAAAATTAAATAAGAGCTAGCCATTTAAAATAAATGATAATATTTAAGTTAGGTTCGGTTGATTTCTCCTAGAAAGAGCTAGCCTGTATGTATATGCGTATAAAGATTATCGACTTCCACCCATGATCCTCCCCAAATGCAGTTCTAATTCAAATTTTTAGGTCATTCAGTTTTTGGTTTTTAATTAATGTAAAGTGGGTTACCGGTTCGAAACTTGTAGTTTTACTGGATTTGCTAGTTTGTATTGGTGTATTATGAAAAGAAATCATTGTATCCCTTTTGAAAATAAAGACGAAGAGCTTTTATAGTGGTTCACCCTTCTCAAAAAGAGCTACATCCACTGCATTGTATTTCTCTTGTTTTGGTTCTTACAAATTACACATGCCAAAAAATTCCCCGAGCCTCTTACGGGGGCTCTCCCCCTTTTATAGTAGATATTACATGAACCTTTGCCCAATGGTAGGCAGTTTGGACCATTTGACCGTGTCTTTCATGAGGCCCATCCACTCGAGTGGCCTATGACCTCATTTGTTCAGACTGTAGCCTTTCATTACCTTATGTACTATTCACTCATCCAATTTTTCCCCTATTACGGCTTTGCAGATCCCTTGTAATAGCTAGTGATCCGTTCCAGACGATTTTAGGAGTTTTGTAATCATTTTCTGTACAACTCACCTACTCTAACCCAGACGTAATCTTGGGATATTCAGCTGATCTCCTCAAGGGTCTTCCTAGGGATGTGGATCCAGTTGCTCACGCTCTGCCCTTAGTCCCCTTATACATTCGGCTCTCATGCCACACGGGAGAAACCAATGAGGCTTAGGCGTCGAGGGCTAACTGACGTGGCAGGCATGGGGTAACGTGTGGTCTGATCATTGTCTGACGTGTCGATGTGAATTTTCCCACACAATGGCTGCCCCCCAGGTCGAGGCTTTTCTTCAAACTGCCTCGAGCTAGGTCTAGGGTTTGCTCTAGTTCTCTTTTTGTTTGCTTCGGCCGTGGGAGCCTAACTCCAAACCTTTTTCACAATAATGGCCCTGGTACTTCAGAACCCCTCGAGAAGCGTAAATGTCACGTCCGTTCAGTCGCCATGCTGACGTGGCCTTTCATTTGAATGGATGAACCTGGGCCATTGGATCGTGACTCCTTAGCTTCCCACCCTTCCCCTAGCCGTCGGATCAAACTCCTATGCTCCCATCATTAGATGCGTATGTACCTGATCGGACGGCTAGGGGTCGAGGTCCTTTGGTTAATATTAAGGGTCTCTTCGTGTCTGAATCATTTGAAACCTTCTTGAAGCAGCCGAAACTCTGCCAAAATCTCTCTAGGACCACTTCCTTCTTGCCATTTCGCGGATCTCTAGTGACATTTCTCTCAAGAGCTCGTGTACCTCTCCTGCTCTCGATTCCCTGGTAAGCATCTCTCAAACTTTGTTTCCACTTATTTTGTTTATCGCACCTGGAACATGGTAGATTGTTTCCTAAGTGGTGGGAATAGTTGGGAATGACATGATAAGAGAGGTTGGAACCTGATTTTGATATTATCCGCCACGTCCTGAACTGCCTATACGAGTTTTGAGTGAGTCTGGGTTTCTTGTTTGGCATTCTGGGTTAGTTTGAATGGTCATCGCTTTGTTTGAGTAGTCTCCGGTTAGTTCATGCCCAGGCTCGAACCGTCGTCGCTTTAACTTTTCAACTTTAACCACCGAAACGTTTTGATCTTTAAGCGCCGAACTGTCTTTCCTTCCCCTCTCGACTTATAGGAACTGACCTTAGATTTTTTCTTTACAGTAATGGCTTCTAGAGGGATTAAACGCCGAGGGGGATCATCTTTCTTGCCTTTTGTGATGTTGGATCCAACGCCAGCCGCCGAGTCTTCCTCTTACTCTACCGCCAGCAATTCACTTTTGATGGAGGTCGACGGCTATGTCCCTGACCCACGTGATGAAGAGGACAACGTCAATCGCCTGGTCGAAGGCGAGACTGAAAGGGACTTTTCCAGTAGCTCTGGCTCCCTAGTGGGAGGCGTTATGTTCGGCAGCAGCAGCCACTGTTTCAGCCAAATGAGGCCTTTAGAGGCTGAATTTCAACTTTATCTAAAAATGACAATTTTAGATCTCGACGAGACGAGAAATTGTCACGAAGAACAAATTTTTGAAATTCGAATCTAACATGCAGTAAAACACAGATTTCAGAAACTGTACAGTGTTAACAAAACAAAACTAACACAGTGTTTGTTTTAACAAAAAGTTATCAAAGAACCCGAGACATGATTTCAGTATAATACAATGACATTAAACCTCATTTTAACGAAAGTATTCATAAAGAAAGTTTTCAAGAAAAAATTCTTTCTTTAAAGAACATAGTGGTTTATCGAGTGAGTTATCCCAACGGGCACTTACGAGCCCAATACGTTAGGTCCTTAGAATTTTGAGGATTTAATGTGGGTCCAACGCCCCCATTGATTTAAAAGACTCCAGTTGAGTTTAAATTTCAGCGGCCTAAGAGTTAGAATGCCGTGGATAAGTTTCTAGGCCGAATTGGGCCTTAATATCATAATAAGTCCAATGAGGAAAATTATGGAGAATAAGTTACTAGTTTGGGTAAATGATTTTCAATCAAGACATAAGAATGTTAAGGGCAATTAAGGAAAATAAGATTTTGAGGATTTAATAAATTGATCCTTATAGTAAATTATCCTTCAATAAAGGAAAGGAATACATGCCTTAAGTAAAGGGCTAGATTTCCTTCACAAGCTGCTAAAATAGAATAGTAAATAACAGATAATCTCACACTCTCAATGGGTGTTCATTTTCAGAAGTAAGCAAGTAAGAGAATCGACTGTTTGGCAAAAAGTGGGTTCCAGCTTTGTAAATTAGGTAAGTAGGAATATCGCCTATAGCATGAATAGATTTTAAAGAAAAAGTTACACATGTTATATATGCATGTTTATGCTTTAAGTATTGTATGCAATGCAATGTCATGCTGCATACACATAAGCAATGCACATGAATTATATGTGTTTGAGTACATTCCATGTTATTGTGTGCTATGCCATGTCATATTGCATACACCTTAATAAGTCAAGAAGAACTTATAAGAATAATCTAAGTTGAGTGCCGGCCCAGCCTCTGACTCAAGGGACGTAACTCAAGCTCCGACTCAAGGGAGAAAAGAAAAAATAATAATAATGACCTCCGACTCAAGGGAGGCATTCAAGTTATAATCACGGTGTTGTGGGGGACCTTGCAAACCCTCACGTCCCGATGATTGCGCGCAAGTGGTACGTGAGCACTCAGGCCCACAAGAAAGAAAGAAAAGATAAAGAAAGATAAGATAAGATAATAAGACTGTGATAAGACATCATAATTAAGCGTAATCAGCTCATGCATATTTACTCATGTGTACTCACAGTTATTTTGTGAGATATAGTTCCTACTTCCTGAGCGAAAGCTCAAGCAGATATGTTCATGCTGTAGGAAAGAAACCCATCAGTAATTCTTGAAGGGCAATGGCGAGCGGCGGTCAAATGGTGGAGATGGAAATGGATACTGCTAACATTCAATCTTCCGCAGTAAGTTTAAGTAAAACCATGTATATGTTTATATGATTCAAAGGTTTCAAGCATGTATGTTTAAAAAGTGTATGTACATATGTATGTTAGGGAAACCGAGGTTGTAGCTAACAACCCTAGTTTTGAGTATTTAAGTTTTAGAATGTTGCGATAATGCATGCAACAAATAAACGAATTTTAAACATGACGATTTAAATAATTGATTTTAAAAGGACTTTACAAATGTACTTGAATTTAAGATTTCTCTCAAAATCTGTTTTAAAGCCAAATTGAATGGCCGATTGAATGAGCTAGTTTTAGATTTCTCCACAAGATTAGCTTCACGCAATCAGCTTATTACACCAACAAAAATCTCTAGCTCTCATGCAAGGTAAGTTTCCAATAAACAATTCTCACATACCCAAAATACAATTCACACACCCATTAATTAGTACACATTTTTTCTAAAATAATTCATCCAAAAACTACAATCAGCCCCCTGACTTTCATGTTACTAGAAACAACCCATCACACAATCAATCTAATATTCTTTCCTCAAATAACTCTCACAATTATTCTCTGATATTACCTTGCTAAAATCTAATTTTCATCAACAAAAACATTCCATATTCGAAGTAA
The DNA here is from genome assembly GCF_000414095.1 of Morus notabilis. Taxonomy (NCBI): domain Eukaryota; kingdom Viridiplantae; phylum Streptophyta; class Magnoliopsida; order Rosales; family Moraceae; genus Morus; species Morus notabilis. The sequence goes on along the minus strand of NW_010368049.1, from coordinate 258,271 downwards.
TCAAGCAACCAAAATCACCTATGGTCTTCTCCATAAACGTCAGTTGCCAAAAATACCTGTTTTTGAATTTTTACAACCAATGACAACAAATTGCCAACTAAAATCCTAACAATTACTAAGTAATTATGTCACTGAAATTACAAACAAAAATTACCTCAAGATAAAAGATGATTTTTTAAAAAATGGTGCACAAATATATTAAGAAAACAACAAACAACATACGGAGAACATAATAAAAAAAAAAAAAGAAAATGCAATCATTAAAATACAAATAAATAAATACGGAAAAAAAACAACAAATGGTTCACAGAGATTCTAACATATCATTATAATAGATCATCATTAATAGAATGTAATATCAATTATAATATAATGCGTCTCATACAACTTGTTCAAAGAACAAAATCAAAAGTAAATTTTACAACAAATTTATTTTTTTAAAGAAAATTAAATAACGATCATATGTTGCTGCAACATCAATTCCAACAGGTGCGTGGCGGTGAGTTAATGCCCACTGATTGCAGATTACCTATGGGGGCTTGAATGCTCACAATCACATCAGAAGTATCCCTAACAATAGAGCCAACCATGGGATTGATTGGGCAAAGGGAATTGGCGTTGTTTTTTTCTCGTTTTCTTTTCTGGTAGTCGTGTTCGAGCCATTACTCTGGTGAGAGTTTGTCAATGGTGTTGTCTTCACCGAATGAACCGCAGGTGAATTATAAATTTAAACCGCAGTCTTTTGTGATGAGAAGAAGTTATATATCGCTTTTTAAATGTAAAATAATGATAACTAACTGCCAACTTTTTTATGATCAGATATCCAACAAATCGTGGAAAAAAGTAGAACAATATTTAGATTATGTAAAAAAAAAAGGTAATATATCATTATAAAGTCAATAATGTAATTATGTAATACTTCATTTAAATATCATAAAACAATTAGGCCATGTATGAGATATTCTCAAACCTAAGCCATATTTCAATTTGAGAGATGTAATACGGTCCTATGTCTAAATCTCCTCTAATTTGGGGCCTTAGATAATTGCCAAACTTGCCTAGGAGTAGAACGGGCTCTGGAAACCCTATACATTATTACTAGTACTTGTATGTTATGATGCCACGTCTATGTTACTAGTACTAGTATATTTGTGATGTTATTATCCTGTGAACCGTTTGAATTTCCTTCGTTGTCCCTAAACAAGCATGAAATTCCAAATAAGTGTAGCAACCGCATCTCTATATATAGCCACGGAAAGACACAAGTTTCTCCACATCCAAATAGCTGCGTACATAAAATTTATTTTCAATACTTTCACGCAGATCATGGCTTTCTCTACCTCTCTTTCTCTTCCTCTCTTTCCTTTTCGTTCTCTTCTCCATCTCCTCCGCCAATACCCATAAGTGGTCCTCGCCAAACCAAAACCCGATCAGGATGATTGAGACCGCCGTTAAGGAAGACCTCCTTAATCTCAGTGGGATGGTGAGGCCCCATACATATATATACATACACACACATATATTGTTTTTGGAGTGAGACTTTTTTTATTTATTTTTAATCTTGATGATTCTTTCATTGTTGTATTTTGATGTGTTAAAATATAAACATAAAATCATTTTGTAAGCTTGGTATCGATCTAATAGAGATGACAGATTCTTTACTAATTGCTTAAAGTTATCCAAAAAAAAAAAAAAAAAAAGTTACGTAGTAGTGAATATATCACATCTCTCAAAGCAAAATTCGATATACTTTAGACTTTTACAATGATATTTCTAACATAACAAAGAACAATATATTCGAAAACTCAGAAAAAAAATTTACTATTGTCGTTAAGTAAAGTATCTATCGGTAGATATTTAAAATAATACCAATTAAGGTGTCACTCATATATGTATGATGTAAACTCTAATAGTAGTCCAAATAAACCACACCTTAAAGGGAAAAAAACGACTTACCCATATTTCAAGTTTCTCTTTTTATTTTTATATTTTTTCATTTGTCATTCGTTATCCATAAAATATTCGGTCATTCAAAAGACATTTCAGTTTTCACGTAGGATAAAAAGAAAGAAAAAGAAAGAAAAAAAAAAAAGAAACAAGATGTATGATTAGAAAAATTTTAACATTTTTCATTTACCCATTATCTTCTAATCAAGAACCTTTTTCTCTATTAGTTTAATTAGTTTAATGTGTGTATGATTTATTTATTACATATAAATACACATACATGTATCATAGGAATTTTAAAGTTGAGGTCTAAGATTGCAAGTCACATATATTGAAGATTTATTATTGTCATTTGGAAAATATCCTGTAGGAAGCTAAAAACAATCAACAAAATGGGGAAAGCCAAACAATAGTAGTAGAAACATGGAGAGCCAAAGTGTGCAGCTCTAATAGTGTGGCTTTTGATGATGGTGCATACACCGGAATAAGAGAAATCAACTTTGAATATAATATCAAAACTGCCATTAGGGGCAGTCAAGTAACTTATGACTTGAATGGTACACCATTTATAGCGAAAAAACATGCAAGCTTTATAACAGACTTCACACCAATAAAAATTAGTTTCTTATTCATTTCTTCATTCTTTTAATTAGTTATAGAATTTGTTTATAGTATTACCCTATGATTTGTAAAAGCATTCTTTAATATGAGCTTATATATATTTACAAAAGAGGGGTCCATTAATATGTGTATTTATACACATATACATATTGGAATGTTTATTGAAAAGATATTGAAATTTTAAGCATAGCAAGGACCTATTATATTTTCCAAACCAAAACCTCAATTACAAAACACTCCCTAACTCATTAAAAATAAATTATCCAATATTATAATACTATTATAAAATATATATTATAACTTAAAATTGTTTGGTTATAAATACTTCACATATATGTATACAATACTTGTTTAATTAATTTATTTATATTTTGATATCTTTTAAAATTTAAATTTTCCTAAACTTCCCAAGTGAGTACATAATCGAAGTAAGCGGATACACTGGTAAAGTGGGCTGATATACAGTAGTGCACTCTTTAACATATAAGACCAACAAAAAGACCTATGGATCATATGGAGTTATAAGGGCACACCTTTCAAACTCCTAATCTAAAATGGATTAATTATTGAATCTAAAGGAAGTGTCGGCTATTGATTGGACTACTTTGGGGTTCACTTCACTTTAAGATTATAAGTAATAAGTAACTAATGAAAATAATGATCCTACTAAGATGGATCTTCATTTTCTACTTATAAAGTAGTTCAAATTGCCAAGTATGTAATGGTAATATTATATGTTGGTTATGCTAACTATTTTATTACTATATAACTATATATATAGATAATGATTTGATGTGTATTTGTGATGTTTGAAGTAAAGTCCATGTATGATGAGCAAAAAAAAAAAAAAAGTAAGGTCCATATATATGAGGATATTGGTGTTGTGTAATGTGATCTCTTCAATTTTCTATTAACCTATTTTCTTTGTGTTTATAAATAATAATCCACTTATCCATTAATAGGAAGAAATTAAGTGTGAGGAGTAAAACACCCAACTCATGAATTCCATTTTTTAAAAAAAAAAGTTATGAAAATGCAAACAATAATTTTCAGAAGAGTGGCACTTGTTTTATCTCAAGATATTATTTAAGTGTAACGTGAAAAGAAATGGATGGTTTATCAAACTTTGAGTTTGGCTTTTGAGAAAATAACGAACTTGATGGCATTTGCATAGAAAATTATTGAAAATGATTAGAAATTTTAAAAATCCCAATGACAGGTGTATGGAGTATTGAAAAGAATAATACTAGGGACGCCAACTCAAATCTCGATTGTTGTGTATTAAATGATGTGACATGTGAATTGTCATTTTTATATTAGTGGGTGTTTAAAATATTGCCGTATCAATTAATGATAAGAGATTGCATTTACTAATAAAAAGATAAAACCTCACTATCAAGTCAATAACACTTGACTTAAGAACCTTATAAAGAGGAAGGTCTTGAGGTTCAAGTGTTGAGGGATCGAAGAAAATCTCTGAGGGCACAAAGTGGATTTCATAAGAAATTGAGGCGTTAAGTGTGCCATATTATAATGGCCACTTGTGTTGCAGCTTCGCACCACCGTCAAAAATGGATAAACACGGATAATTCAATGTATAAAGTGATTCTAAAAGTCATAGAATGATTGAATTCTTTTGGCATCCAATTTGTTAAGTGACTCAATTGAATGAGCAACCTGTAAAATAATCAATGTTAATTATTATGTATCTTTAATGAGGTGGGTTCATTGTGTTCATTATTTAGGACGCAGGAACTTTTCAGAAATTTTCACAAGATAAATAGTTGACATGTTTTGTGGATTCAGCACTGTGAATATGCACAAAGGACACATTCTATTATTAGGAGGATGCAACTTTATTAATAATTGGGATGATTTCAAATCTTATATGTCTATTTGGAAACTTTAAAATTATAACTATAGTTTGCACTTGTGAAAATATGACTAAGATGAATAAAGATCTATTTTATGTATTATGGAGCATCTTACGGGAATTAATCAAGAAAGAATATTACACGCATCCTTATCTGAGAATTGCTGGAATGGATTTCAATATACCATTCTTAAAAAAAGTAATGACAGTGATCTGATAGTATCCGGTATGGATAACGAGACCACCTTCACAATCTTCTCCCTTCTGTCCCTATGTTTATGTTGTAGTAAGGTAGGGCGATTCGCTTGAGTTGCTCAACGACCCCTTAACCCGGTGCTCATGACGCGCTACGGAACCTCCACTGTGCCGGGGGACCAAGCAGGGCATAGCTAGCGGCATAGGAGTCTGACAAATCTACAGTTTTGGAAAAATGCTTCTGAAATAACTTATATTAAAAATATCTCTCTAACATTGACAAATGATACATTTGGATCACACTATCTGATATAGTTAATAAACTACAAACTAGCTCATGCATAAGGAAGTAAATGAATTTTCCCTTTAACAAAAGAGAAAAAAAGAAAATAATTTTGGAAATAATTTTGAGATCCCGGACCAAAAGTAAATTATCCATAATTTTCCGAATAAATGGAGTTTTCTATAACCATTAGTCTATTTTGTTGGTGAAACAGTGGGATTGGAAGGAAAAAGCAAAAAAAAAAAAAAAAAAACCAGGACTAAAATGGTGATTGAAAGAAAAAAATAAAGAAATAAAAAGGTACTCATCTTGTATTACCAAAAACGCAAGTTAACAAGGACGAATGGACCACCACGTATGGAGCCCTAAAATATTCCCCCTTTATTTCTTGCAAACAAGCACCGTCTCCCAAAGAGAGAGAAAGAAAGAAAGATATAAAGAATGAATGAAAGAAAAGTTCTTTCATTTTGTTCTCACCGAAAAAGTTCTTGCATTTTCTTATCTTCGTTTATGGCTTTTCGTTCGGCGTCGTCTTTTCTTTTCTTCCTGTGTTTGTTTCGGGGCAAATAAAAGATCGGAAATAGATTTTAGATTATACATTCAGGAATAATGTCATAGAATTTAACATGATGTGATTGAGTACAATAATGTTTATAAGGCTCATTTTAGTACCACTAGACTAATAATACAAGATGCTCTACGGGTAAGATACCACGAAAATTACTCTAGAATAATGAAATCAACAAAAATCATTGTAAAACATTACTTAAATATATCGTATTAAATTAATTTACACATATAAATATCTATGCGGCTGTAATAACTTTCATGAAGTATCTTCATACGGTTTCATATAACATTTAATTCGTTTTTCTAATGATATAGCATGCATTCATTCAATAATCTGTTTTAACTTTTATTTCTTTAATAACTGCATATCACTTCTATCGAAAGCCTTATCCAAACTTATAAATCAGTGTCAGTTCTATCCATTAAACAGTGATTACATACATACATACACACACGTCATTTAATTTTATTTATCTCTAGTTCACCCTGCACATGTGTGTTTTGTCAAACATATTACTACTTAAAAGACATGCGTTCCTTAAGACTTTATGGATTGAAGGTAGGTAGATTAAATATATTACTCTTCTTTCCCTTTCTACCACCTCATCAAACATATTACTATATCCATGGTGCATCAAATCTCTCAAATCTTCTTTGAAATTTCCTTCTAAAATCTGATTTCCGTCAAGAAGAACATTCCACATTCGGAGCAATCAAGCAACTAAAATCATCTCTGATCTTCTCCATAAACGCCATATGCCAAAAGTACTTGTTTTCGAAATTTTACAACCAAATTGCCAACTAACGTCCTAACAATAATCAATGTTAATTATTACGTACCTTTAATGAGGTGGGTTCATTGTGTTCATTATCTAGGGCGCAGGAACTTTCAGATATTTTGACAAGATAAATAGATGACATGTTTTGTGGATTCAGCACTGTGAATATGCACAAAGGACACATTCTATTTTTAATCGACAAATCTACAGTTTTGAAAAAATGCTTCTCAAGTAACTTATATTCAGAATATCTACATCAGACATAAGAAGAAAAGGCCTTACATTGATGGGATTTTGGTGACAAATGATACAGTTGGATCACACCATATGATATAGTTAATAAACTATACAAAGTAGCTCATGCATATAGGAAATAAATGAATTTTTCCTTAAAAATAAAAAAAAAGAAAATAATATCTGAAATAATTTTGAGACCTCAAACCAAAAATAAATTATCCATAATTTTCCCAATAAATGGAGTTTTCTATAACCATTAGTCTATTTAGTTGGCGAAACAGTGGGATTAGAAGGAAAAAGCAAAAAATAAGTGATTAAAAGAAAAAATAAAGAAATAAAAATGTACTGATCTTTTTGTATTAAAAGAAAACGCAAGTCAACAAGGACGACTGAACCACCACGTATGGAGCCCTAAAATTTTCCCCCTTTTTTTCTTGCATTTTCTTGCAAACAAGCACAGTCTCCCAAAGAGAGAGAAAGAAAGAAAGATAGAAAGAATGAATGAAAGAAAAGTTCTTTCATTTTGTTTTCACCGAAAAAGTTCATGCATTTTCTTCTCTTCGTTCATGGCATTTTGTTCGCGTCGTCTTTTCTTTTCTTCTTGTGTTTTTTTCGGGGCAAATAAAAGATAGGAAATAGATTTTCGATTATACATTCAGGAAAAATGTTTATAAGGCTCATTTTAGTACCAGTAGACTAATAATACAATATGCTCTACGAGTAAGATACCATGAAAATTACTTTAGAATAATGAAATCAACAAAAATCCTTGTAAAACATTACTTAAATATATCGGATTAAATTAATTTACACATATAAATATGTATGCCACTTTAATAACTTTCATGAAGTATCTTCATATGGTTTCATATAGCATTTAATTCGTTTTTCTAATGATATAGCATGCATTAATTCAATAATCTGTTTTAACTTTTATTTCTTAATAAGTGCATATCACTTCTATCTAAAGCCTTGTCCAAACTTATAAATCAGTGTCAGTTCTATCCATTAAACAGTGATTACATACAGACATACACACACATAATTCAATTTTATTTATCTCTGGTTCACCCAGCACATGTGTGTTGTGTCAACACCCGCGTGCAATTATGCACCCCTCTATTTATGGATTGAAGGTAGATAGATTAAAAGTCCATGAGCATAAATGCTCTAACTACTTAAAAGACATGTTGTCACGCCTCCAAATAGAGGTTGGTGGCGTGGAGGCTTGTTTAGAAATTAAACATGGATTAAGAAAGTAATTAAGCATTTAATAACGCTGAAATCAATTTTAAAGATAGTATATTTAAAATTTCTAAACAAACCCCACATTTTAAGGAAATTAAGTTATAAGAAAGAGTGAGGTGGATTTTCTCAAACCACAATAAAACAGATTCTAAATTTAAACCTCTCGCATCATGTCAGTTTTTCCCACAGAGATTCCACATTGTAAATACATAAGCAAAGCAAATAACTGAATATAGACATCAACCACAGTCTAGTAGAATTTAAGGTTTACAATCCATAATTTATATATGCCTTAGCAATCAACAACAATCTGGCACCAACAATTTTGGCGCCAATTTGTACATTTTTTGCAAGGATATGTCATCACAAATAGTAATAGTTACAGCTGGCGGTTACGTGGCCAAAAAAGGGCGAGAAATTTGGCGCTCTCCCGCAAATAGGTTCCAGATATTTCTTTATTTTTTACGGCGACAATGCAAAACGTCGTCGCAAAAAATGGTTTCAGAAAATTCTTTTCAGAACGAGTTTTTTGAGACGACACGTGTCGTCAAAAGAAAAGGTTCTAAAAAATTCTATCAAGGACAACTGTTTTTTGCGACGACGTGTAACACCTCGAAGAATTAAACGTGATTAATTAAGGCAATTAAGATTTATTAGGGTGCCTAATCTGGTTTAATTAAATGATTATTGTTTATTAAATGTATTCGATGTGTAAATTAAATATTTTTTAAAGAATTTAAATATTCTCAGTATTTACATTTTTATCCCAGAAGTGTTTGTAGACACATTTTCTGGACCGTCTTTTAATTTTGTGACACCTGTCCTTTTCATTTTTTTTCTTTTCTTTTTCTTACTTTTCCTTTTCTTTTCCCGTGTATTCTCACTCTTTCTCTCTCTCACTCTCTCTCATTCGTTCCTCTCTCTCTCTTTCCCATTCAAATTTTCATCAAATCAACCAGATCTTGAGCTAAAGAAGGATTTAAAGAAGTTTTCAACACCAAAAGAACAATTTAAGGTAAGATTTCTAAAAACCCTCTCTTTTGATCTCAAATTTTTCAGATTTGAAAACCTATTTTGGTTCAAAATGGATTTTTATGGATTTTGAGTAAAATCCCGGTAGAAATTATGGACTTTTGGTTCTATGGACTTGATTTAGTAACTAGAACCTGATTTTGGTTGTTTCCCCTTGAAATTTTAGGTTTTGCGCTAATAGCTTGAAATTTTAGGTTTTGCGCTGATTTTCTTCCGATCGGCCATGTTGGCCATCCTGCCCTGATTCCACCGGTCGACCTATGCGGTCGACCAAATTACACCACATCAGGTTGACCCGTGCAGTCGACTGAAGTGCACACCACCAGTCGACCGGTGATGTTACACTGCTCTATCACCAGTCGACCGGTGTATAAGGGGTTTGACACTGTTTTGCCTGAAAATCTATTTTGACCTTAGTTTTTGAGGAAAACCCAAATTAGCTTCATTTAGGGATCTAGAGTGAATGAATTAACATCTTTAATCCTCGTTTGAGATTAAAACCCTTGGAATGATGATTTGAAACATGAAATGATTTAAGAAACTTGAAATTTGATTTAAGGCACACTAATAGGAAATCAAAGGGAATGATTGAGATTGAAATTGCTTTAGGAATAAAGATCGGATCCTAAAGTGTTATTCTGTATCAGTGCTAGCCGAGGACTCATATTGAGGGGCTTTGAGGAAGTGAAAGTCAGAATAGTGCAATGCTGGTCACAGGTTTGGTACTTGAGAGGTAGGATTTCTTACCCTTTCTTTGTTAGCCGGATTTCAAAAGAGTTTTGACCTTGTAAATTTTTTAAAGAGAGGGCATGTTTGCGAAAGAAAAACATTTTAAAAACAATAGCTTTATTTTAGCTATTGGAATTATAATGAACTATTTTTTTTTAAGTTTAATGAATGATTTCTTAAGATAAGAGATCTTGTGAATCGGTAAACCGGATGATGGCCTACATAGGATGTGGAGAGTGCATCCTTGGGGGCAGAACCCGAAACCCGGCCCAGAGATTATAAGGGTTGTGCTTGTGCTTGTGTAAGTAATTTATCATAGTATAAATTACTTGTTGATGAGTGTAATATGGAGATTTTCAGTTTTGTTTCCTTTCAGAAAAAGGATGTGGGGTTCCGACTGTTGTGCTGGACTGGATGTCTATATTTATTTCATTGTTTATTCATTTATTTATTTACTCATTCATTTATTTACTTGTCTATAAAGTTATTTCAAAATATATCCTACTGGGCCTTTCGCTCACATTTTATCTATTTTATAAATATTAAACCCCTCACAGGTGACTCTAGGAGCAGTGCAGAGTAGCTGAGTTAGTTGGTACCGACCGATTAAGTGAAGACTGTGATTATCCTTCCTGTATACAAGTGTAAGAATTCTAAATTCTGTAAACCCTGAACTCTGGATTTTCTAGACTATGGTTGATGTCTGTTATGTTATTACATGTTCATGTATGTACAATACTGTGTATCCTGTGGGTGAAGCCCTGAGTGAGTTCTAACCTCTTCCTTGTAATATATTTTCAACGAAACGGAGGCTTGTTTAGGAATTTACTTAATAGTTTACTTTTGGATTTTGATTATTACTCCTAATCGAGCCTCCACGTCACTAACCCCGGCTTCAAGGCGTGACAATACGTGTCGTCACAAATAACTGTGGATTTAATTTTTCCCAAAAAAAAGGCGGAAATTTTGGCGGTTTCCTCAAAATTATTTGCGACGAAACTATTATATTGTTGTCGCAAAAAAGGAACCAGGGTATATTCCTTAAGAATATTCTTTGAAATATTAATGAGGTGAAGAAGAACGCCATTGTTTTAACATAAATTGTGACGACTATTTAACGTTTTTTGCAACGACATAATGTCGTCGCAAAAAATGACTTGTGTAACCACGATCGCAGAACTCCTTCCGCCATTTTTCCCGGTGAGGCTCGCAGTTTTCTCTCGTTCTCTCTGTCCAAAACCTCCAAAAATTGTCAAAAAACATTGAAAATAGCTTAGTATTATCGTTCTCTCCTCAAATCTTTCATTTGCGGAGAAAAAAAGTCAAAAAATGTGGCGTTTTCATGTCCCTCTCGCCTCCCACTTTTCCGGCTGAGCTCGCCGTTTTCCGGCTGCCGGCGTCCTCTTTTCTTGTGGCCTTTCCATTCTCCAAGCCCCGTTATTTGTGGGTTTGGATTTTGTGAGTTAATATTTTGGTATTTTATTAATTGATTTTAGTATTTTGTTAGTTTATTTTGGTATTTTTGTCATGGTTTATAATTTTGTTTTAGATTTTAGATATAGTTTGTGGTTTTGAATTTAGAATTGTGAATTTTAAATTAGAATTGAAATTGAAATATGTGATAATTAGATTAAAATTTGTATAAAATTTGTTTAATGATGATTATGTGATAATTAAAAAATTAGATAAAAAATTTTTAATTAAGATTATATTAATAATAAAATAATAAAATAAACTATTGTTAAATACTTATTATAAAATAATTTGTGTTAATTTTCATAAAATTAGATAAAACTTTATAAATTCTTCATAGTGGAGATGCCTATGGAAAAAAGTTTGATACGTTTAAGGAACCGGTTGTCTTATGAGTACTGGGATGGTTTGTGTGCTTTTATTGAGGTTGGAAAGAATTATACGAATTCACTCGGGGGTATTAGTTGTCCGTGTATGAAGTGTAGAAATCATGAGATGCATCCACCTGAAACAGTGAAAGCGCACATACAACGATGGGGTTTTGATACAAGTTACACCACATGGATTCACCATGGTGAAGTATGTCCTGTTGCTGCATTTGTCAGTAAATCTGTTGACGAGATGTTTGCAGTGCTAAATGATGTGGCTGGAATTAGTGATGACCATGAGACAATGGGTGAGACAGAAATAGTTTTAGAAGATATGCATTACGATGAATTTAGAGATCTCTTATCCGAGCTACAAGTCGGATTGTATCCGGATTGCACTAAGCATTCATCGTTGAATTTTTTTAGTGAAACTAATGCATCTAAAGGTGTTGTATAAGTGGCTGAATGAATGCATGAATGAAATGTTGAAGCTACTGAGAGATGCACTTCCTGAAGGGAACAAGTTACCTACATCACATTACGGGGCGAAGAAGTTATTGAGTAAACTGGGTTTGAGCTATGAGGCAATTCATGTGTGTAAGTATGAGTGCACTTTGTTTTGGAAGCAGAATGCTGCTTTGCAATCTTGTCCAGTATGTAGTACAAGTCGTTGGAAGAGCAAAAAGGGAAAAAAATTTCCATGGAAAGTACTCTGATATTTTCCTTTGAAGGATCAGCAGAAACGTCTATATGCTTCTCGTCACACTGCTAAGGAAATTATGTAGCACGTGCTGGGGCATTTGAGGGATGAAGATTTAATGTGTCATCCAGTTGATGGTACAAAGTGGAAAGATATTGATGAAAAACATCCACAATTTGCACGTGAACCAAGAAATGTTTGATTAGGGTTAGCTATTGATGGTTTCAATTCGGGAATATGAGTCTATCATACAGTATGTGGCCTGTTATTGTGACTGCATATAATTTACCCCCGTGGCTATGTATGAAGGACCCATAAAATATGTTGACGTTATTGATTCCTGGTCGCAATGCTCCTAGGAAAGATATTAATGTGTTCTTAAGGCCCTTTATAGATAAGCTAAAGGAGTTGTGGGATGAAGGGGTTATTTTTCGTGATGCTGCTACGAATACGTCGTTTCGGATGCGGGCTATGTTGCTGATGATAGTTAACGACTTTCCTGTGAGTAGTAGTTTATCTGGTTAGAGTGGTCAAGGGTACTTCGCGTGTCCCAATTGCAACGATGCAACTCCACCGAAGCGAATAACTAGTAAAATTTGCTTTGTTGCGCATAGACAATGGCTTCCTATGAGTCATAGGATGAGGACTAACAAAAAGTTCAATGGTATAACTTCTTCTTACGTAGCTTTTTACACTGCTTTCATCTGTAAATAATAAAGTAAAAACTAGACAAATTCCAATTAAAAATATTATGAATAAAAATAATGGAATTGTTTAATTAAAGCTTAACTATTTTAATATTATATAAATCAAACACAGTATTTAGAGTGTATTTTTATGCACTAATCACACCTCTATCATTTCGAACTATTTTGATCTTCATATCTTTTTGGTTCTCCACTTCAGCCTTATAAATTTTAAATTTATCAAAGGCTTCATCTTTTTTTCTAAGTAAATATACATAAGTGTATCTAGAACAATCATCAATGAAAGTGATAAAGTATCTCTTTCCTCCTCTTTTCAAGAGTCCATTATACTCACAAATATCGGTATGAATCATATCTAATATTTGTGTATTTCGTTCGACTCTAGGAAAGGGTTTCTTAGTCATCTTTACTTGTATGCAAATTTCACACTTATCATTTTTAACATCTTTATAATTAATTAAGCCGTGTTTAGATATATATTTCAAAGCTTTAAAATTTAAGTGTGCTAAACGTGCATGTCAAACATCAAAAGAATCAACAATATAAAGAGAATTCACATCATCTTTATTATTAATGCTAAGTTTGTACGTGCCATCATAAGAATATACCTTTCCGACAAACACCCCATTCTTAGATACAATACAATTATTGCCCTCAAGTACAATCTTAAGCCCATTCTTACACAATAGACTAGCAGATACAAGAATTTTCCTAATCTCAAGAACATGAAAAATATTGTTCAAAGTAAGCTTCTTTCGGGAAGTAAAGTTGATCTTCGCCACTCCTCTCCCGGCAACCTTCGCTGCATCATTATTCCCCATGAGAACCATTTTTCCTTCCTTTTCCACTTTGTATGATGAGAATAAATTCTTGTCATTACAAACGTGGATTGTGGCACCGGAATCAGGCCACCATTCAGAAGAATTTGTTGCAGCCACGTTAGTTTCGGTAATCATTCCAATTTGCATTTCTGAGACCATAGCACAAATGTCTTCGGATTTCTCTTCAATAGTATTGGCCTTGTTGGTGTTAACTTCTTCCTTTTTCTTCTTGTATCTGCAGTCTTTTTGGCGATGGCCTTTCTTTCCACAAAACATACAATTTCCAGAAAATTTCTTTTGGCCATTACTAGGCTTTCTGAACTTCTTGTCATTATTGACTTTGAAGTTCTTAGAAAACTTACTAGCTTCGGTAACATTAACCTTAGATGAATCAATAATCTTTTCCTTGGGATCACGAGCCTTAGTCTCTTCTTCGATCCTCAACTGTTTTTGTAATTCCTCTAAAGTTATGTCATCTCTCCTATGAAGGAGTTTCTTTCTATAACCATTCCAACTTTGAGGCAATTTAGCAATAATTGCCCCCACTTGGAATGATTCAGAAATTTCAACTTTCAATTCACGAAGCTTAGTAACAATGACTTACAATTTCATGTATTTGATGTAGAACGGACTTGGTATCAACCATGAGAAATTCAAGAAATTTCAAGATGAGAAATTTGTCCGTACCTTCCTTCTCAGTTTTGTACTTGTATTCGAGAGTGTTCGAAATCTCCACCGGAGACTCCATCGAGTTGTAGAGATCGTAGAGCCTATCGGAAAGAGTGTTGAGAATATTACCCTGGCACATGACTTCATCATCTTCACGCTTCTTCCTTGCAGCCTTCGAGTCCTCGGAATCATCCTCCTTCGGTTCCGGAAGAAGCTCCAACTTTGGATCAAGCACATAGGCAATCTTGAGCAAAGTGAGAAGAAAGAACAAATTTCCTTTCCAGCGGGTGAAATTGGTGCCGTCAAATCTATCAAGTTGGACATTCGGATTGAGGAAAGACGTCATGTTCTTTTCAACCTCCATTGCAACAATTTAAAACCTTAAAAAATTATTAGAGAAATTTGAGTGTAGAGGGTGAAAAGAATGCAGAAACAAGAGAGGGTTTGAGGTGTATAGGAAAATTTTCCTTTAAGGTTTTATTTGCCTTCACTTCTCAAAGTTTGCTAATCAGTTTCAATAGCAAATTACCCCTAAGATACAACAAACCCTTGAACACAATATCTAGCAATAATATTGAGTTTCAGAACATAAAATCAAGTCTGTAAATTTTCTGGAGAATTAATAAAGACAGAGGTGTAATTTCATGAATGAATGCATCCTCTTTAAACATTACAACCATTCTCATAAAAGTACCTTTTTAATGTAAAGATATCTTTTCATGGATAAATACACCTATTACAATAGTTATATCTATTGCTAATTGGTGTTCATATATGTATGAAAACATATCACTAATGGATGTAATGGTTCGAAACGTTTTAGATCACATAAACTCACAAAAACATTGTTTTCTGCATAATTTCTGCTGCAACGGATGTTTTCCTGCTACAGCTGCAAACAAACCCGAGAGATACAAACATTTCGGCTACAACCAAAATATTTCGGCTGCAGCCAGTTTGGTCGAATCAAAGCAGTTTTTCTACTACAACTTTTTGAAGTCCCTTTAACACGACTTGTCATGTTTTAATAATTAAACAACTTGTGATCTTGATCAAGACATATTATAATCTCTCTAATAATATATGTATATATATATATATTATATATGTATATATTCATATATATCTCAAGTGGTATGGCAAAGTTACTGAAGAAAAAAGACAACGAGACGACCAATGTTTATTTGTTATTTATTTATTTGTATGTGTAAACTGTGTTGATGTTCATTACCTCCCCGGTGTCCACAGTAACCACATGAGGCTTGAAGTTCCCAGTACGGCTGTGGTTGTATGTTCTTCCCCTTCACGAATAAGAGTTCAAATGTTAGATAAAGATTCAAGATTGTTTCACAAAAACAAAAAAAAAAAACAAAAAAAGAAAAAAAAAATTCAAAATTTGCAATTTTGGTGACATGATATAGTTGGATCCTACTATCTGATATAGTTAATTATAAACTACAAAGTGGCTCATGCATGTAGGTAACAAATGAATTTTCCCTTTAACAAAGAAAGAAAAAAGAAAATAATATCTGAAATAATTCTGAGACCCCAAACCAACAACAGTCAAAAAGTACAAACTCAACTTTCCCAAAAATGGAGTTTGGATTAGAAGGAAAGACCAAAAAAAGTGATATATCCTTTTAATTCTGGCTTAGTTAGAAAGAGAGAATAAAAAAGTGATCTTCTTGTAATACCAAAAAAGGCAAGTTAACAAGGACAGATCCCACTACGGATCCTAACATAAGTTCCGACCTTTTCTTCTATTCCCAAATTACCCTCTTTTTTGGGAAATACAATTAATTCATTTACTTTCATTTTTCATTTTTCATTTTTTCCATATGTTAGAATTTAGATAGTACTAAATAATAAATTGAATGTCATATATTTTTCAAATCAGTGATTTTTTATTGTAAAAGTTGATATTTTTTTATTTATTAAAAATATATAATTTTTATATTAGTTAGTGTTTAGAAAAATAGGTGATTTTTGTATAAATTTATAGGCAATCTTTATGGTAGGGCGGCTTTTTTTTAGCTTAGGTAGAGCTTAGGTAAAATAATGGCAAGTCAGGGAAAACGGTAATCCTGATGATTCTAATCTAACTGTATAAAAGTCTCAATGCGCAGAGCGCTCCTTCGGTCACGTACGTAGGCGGCCGTTTTGTCCGCCTTTTTTTCCTTCTCTTTTTTAGATTTTTTCCTTTGTTCTTTAACCCTTCTTTAGTTTTTATTTACACTCCCATTAAAATAATATATACTTTCATTAAAATAAATATTTTTTTTTATATATTCTCATTAAAATAAATATATTTTTTTTATATGCTCCACACTAATTCACTTTACTCTTTTAGTTTTTGACTTTTTATCTACCTCATCTTTCATTGGTCGTTAGAAAGGGAAAGTTTTGTTTCAGCAAAAAAAGAAAGAGAAAGTTCCGATAAAGTAAAGAGAAAGTTGCAGACAAAAAGAATTTATGGTTCATTGAATAATTGTTTGTCCAAAGTGGTCCAAGCCCCAGCGTCAATTTCAAGTTTTCAAGAGGTGGATTTTACATTTTGACATCAGGTAACCTTCAAGAAGACAAAAACCATGCTTTCCTTTTTTAATTAGGTATATATATATATATATATAATATATATATATATATAGACGTAATATTATGACATTGTTGTTGTTCATTTCATCGCTTTAGGAACTTGAGCCCCATAATACCATTGTAAACGGTTTTGATGTATTGGGTGAAAATGACATCTGTGTAAATGGTTTCAATGTATTGTTGGGCGACATTTTATTACATGATTTATATCTGTGTATTGGGCGACAAAAATAAAATCCATCATTTTCTTTTTTTAATTAGATATCATGGTAAATCGTTTTCTTTTTTAATTAGCTCTTCCAAGCCTGAAGTTTTTTTTTTTTTAGTTTGAAATATTCTTTTAGCAAGTTATATAAGTTTTTAAATGATTATAACTTATTGGAATTCATTAATAATATCATTATCAATTTTTTTCTTTATAACAGCAATGTGGAAGTTTTTGAAAAGAAAGTCAGATGAAACAACGCTTCCTAGTCCAAGTGAAAAAAGATAAAGTTACAAAAACTTGGGTGGAGTACAACCCTGAAAATCTCCCAACAGATCCTGGATTGAGGCCTTCAATTTTGGATTACAATCCTAATGTTCGAGATGAAGTTCGAAGAAAATATATGAATAATGGTCCTTGTCAGCCCTCAAAGCATAATTTTCCATTGAAACAATTTAGAAAAGAAGCAAGAGGATTCAATCCTGATTGGTTTAAGGAATGTTCAAATTGGCTAGAATACAGGTATATCAAAAGATGCTGCATTTTGTTTGTGTTGTTATCTTTTTAAATCATGTAAAGAGGAGCATGCAGGTGGTGACTCCATTGTTGGCAAAGGATTTTCAAATTGGAAGAAGAAAGAAAGATTGCAAGTTCATGTTGGAGGTCCCAATAGTGCTCATACTGAACCATGGAGAAAATGTGAAGCTGTGATGAGAGTGGAAGCTTTTGTGTGCTGTAGAAGCACGCCGAACTGTGTCTAAATGCCTTGTATTTAAAGTTGATGAGGCTCCACGAGTTGTTTTCTAATTTTCTGCGTGATATGGCCTTCAATTCGTGATATTCCCTTTCTTTTTGGACGCTGCGTGACTTTCCTTAACTTGTTTTGTGTATAATCGACTGGTCAACTATGGTTTTCTGCCCATTTTGAGTTGATCCGGCCACTTTATTGCCTCATTGTAGGAGATATAGTTTCTTTATGTGAAAGACGATCAATTTCGTCGAATGAGAGAGTTGCTTGTGGCCTAAGTCAACCGTTGACCTTTTTCCTTATAAATTCTTCTAGCTAGAGCTGTTGATTTTTTTTCCCTTTCTGGCTGATTCTGTTGTCAAATCCTGTATAAGGAATGTCTTGAGGATATTCTCTCATGACTTGATGCCTAAGGTTGTCCTTCAACTCGTGAGATCGACCAATGGTACTGACCAATCGACCAATCGCTTTAACCTACGCGGGGAGTTGCGGTGACTTGTTTAGTGACATTTTAGAGTCTGAATTGCCACGTACACAGTAAAAGATGAGGTACGAAATCTGACATCAACAATCGCTTTCAGTTATTTTGTCTGGATCCTAAGGAAGGGCATAGAGACCAATCCATATGCTGTAATCCAACCAAAAAATATCTGTATATTGTCCAGACTATTAGTTTTGACTCGAGTTAAATCACGTCAGTCTCTAAATACTCTTGAACAGTCGAAGCTAGAAGATTATTCATTTATTTTATCAAGAAAGAAACAACGGCAGAAAGTCCAAATCTATTGATTTTTTCTCTTCTTTTTTTTCTTCTTCTTCTTCTTCTTATTTGTTTTGTTTTGTTCTTTTTTCTTTTTTTTTTGAATTGTAAATCGACACATGTCCAACAAACACAATATACTTGTCTCAGAAATAAAAAAACGAATTGAGAGAGAGAGAGAAAGAGAGAGAGAGTCATTGGGCCAAATTGAAAAAGAAGAAAACTCCCGGACTATAATTAAAATTGAATATTAAAAAAAGTAATATAATCTAATTTATAAATAGAAAAACTTACTAGGACATATAATATTATTATATATACTAAAATATATAATATTATCATATATATATATATATCACCTTACACACGAGAGTGGTGGGTCAAGAGATTATGTGTCTATGGAGTAATTCACGGAACGATAGATGGTAGATGGATTAAAAAAAACTCCCAAGAAAAACATGTCCTAACTACATAAAATACACGTGTTCATTAAAATCTTGCTTGTGTGCTCTCGAATCGGCATATTCGTTTTGCTTTTATTACAAACATTTACAGATGTTCTAAATAATTGCCTAAAATACACGCGTTCGTTAAAATCTGATTCCACGTGGCACTCCAACTAACTAAGACCTTTACATCTCTGACACTATTATTATCACGTGAATCGTGTGAATTTCTTTCCTTGTCCCTAAACAAGCACGAAATTTCAAATAAGGGTAGCAGTTACATCTCTATATATAGCCGAGTAAACACATAAGTTTCTCCACATCCAAATATACCATTTACGTAAACTAGTTTACAAATATACCATTTACATCCACATAAGTTTTTCATGCTGATGGCTTCGTCTTCCTTTCTCTCCCTCTCCTTCCTTGTCCTCCTCTTCTCTATCTCCTCTGCCAACACCCGCAAGTGGTCCTTGTCAAATGGTCTCGATCAGAAACCGTTCAGCATAATCGAGGCCGCCATTGGAGTTTCTGAAGACCTTCTTAATCTCAATGGGATGGTGAGGCCCCATACACACACACACACACACACATATATATATATACATATATATATATATATATTGCTTTTGAAAAGACACATTTTTTTTAAAAAACAAATCGGTAGGCATTGTATTATAACGATTCAACAATTATATATTTGTTGATGATTCTTTTATATGTGGTATTTTGATGTGTTAGAATACACGTATAAGAAAAATATGGTCGAGAATTGACAAAAAGAAAATATTGTTGTTAAAAAGTCTGTGTACGTAGAATACCTATTAGTAGGTAAAACAAACTATGCTATGGAGGAAAAAAAAAAAAAAACGAATTTCCTATTTGGTGTTTCTCTTTTATTTTTATCATTTTCTATTTGTCATTACTTATCTGTTAAATGTTCAGTCCCTGAAAAGAGAAAATCAAGTTAAAAAACCAAGATGTAAGATTAGAAAAATTTTATTATCTCTCATTTACCGCCATTATCTAGATTTTCTAATGAAGAACGGTTTTGGTTTGATGTGTGTAGATGTACTTGTTAAATATAAATACACATGATATATGCATGTATCATAGAAAGTTTAAAATTAATTATTGCCATTTGGAAAATATTTTATAGGAAGCTAAAAACAATCAACAAAGTGGGAAAAGTCAGACGATAGTTGTAGGAACATGGGGAGCCAAAGTGACTAGCTCTAATGGTGTGGCTTTTGATGACGGTGCATACACCGGAATAAGAGAAATCAATTTTGAATATAATAATGAAACTGCTATCGGAAGTATTCAAGTGACCTACGATGTGAATGGTACGCCATTTGAAGCAAAAAAACA
This sequence comes from Morus notabilis, assembly GCF_000414095.1. Lineage (NCBI taxonomy): Eukaryota > Viridiplantae > Streptophyta > Magnoliopsida > Rosales > Moraceae > Morus > Morus notabilis. The sequence continues at coordinate 237,894 of NW_010368049.1, read as the reverse complement.
TGCAAGCTTTATAACAGGCTTCACACCAGTAAAGGTTAGTTTTTCATTCATTTCTTCATCTTTTAGCTATAAAATTTCTTTCCGGTATTACTCTATATATGTGTCTTTGTGAAAGCATTCTTTAATATGAGCTTATATTTTCGAGATAAGGAACTGTTAATATATATATTAGTAATGAGCTGTTAATATGAAATCATTTACTTATAAATACTCTCCATGTACATATATATAATACTAATTTAATTTTTTTATTTATATTTTGATCTAGATTTCCTTAGACTTTCCAAGTGAGTATATAGTTGAAGTGAGCGGGTACACTGGTAAAGTGAGCGGGTATACAGTAGTACGCTCTTTAACATTCAAGACCAACAAAGAAACTTATGGACCATATGGAGTTACAAGCGGCACACATTTTAAGCTCCCAATCCAAAATGGCTTAATTGTTGGATTTAAAGGAAGTGTCGGCTATTGGTTGGACTACATTGGGTTTCACTTATCACTTTAAGATTACTTATAAAATAATGATGCTGCTAAGATGGATCGTTGTTGTCCTATAAATAAGTTCAAATCGCCAAGTATGTAATGGTAGTATTATATGTTGGTTTTGTTGTCCTACAAGGAATGATTTGATGTTTCCAATAAAGGTCCATATATTGAGTAATTGGTGATGTGTTATATTACCTCTTGAATTTTGAGTTTGGCTTTCAAGAAAAGCACGAATTTGATGTCATTTTTATAGCAAATAATTAAGATGGCAAGTAGTTCAAACAATAAATTTAATGACTAGAAATTTAAAAGATCCCATTGACGTGGTGTACGGAATTAATATTTAAAACATCAAATGCATGGCAGTTGTCGTATTAAATTGATATATCTATGTGTTGTATGGACATTAGTTATTTGAATCCACGTAAACAATGATAAAACATCGGAGTGTTGTTTTTTACATTGTTTTGTGGTCCGAAAAACATTGTAAATTTATCGGGGCTAATTTTTTCATCATACAAAGTTTTCTTTCGGTTTATTCAAAATTTATGCTTTGAATTTTGTTCAATATAAAAATTATATCATTGGATTTAGAACATGTGCAAAATACACGCCAATTAATATCAATTAGTAGTTAATATTTTCAAATTTTCAAATTTTAAAACTAATTATATAAGTTTAATATTTCTCAAAATAGATGGCATTTTATAAGAAACAATAAATAGAAAATATGGTTACGAAAATAACCATTCAAATGACAGTTGCAAGACAAGGTGCTACTGCTGCCCTTTCTTATTACATCATCATATGTGACAATATATTTCACCCACAAATAAACTATTAATCTATACTCGTTTGGGACTCGTGTTCCTCATTTTTAAATCACATGTGATGTGTCATATGCATAGAGAAAGACATGTATCAATAAGAGCAGATGAGGAAAGAAAAAATGTATATTAAAGCACATCGAAAATAGATAATGAGCTCATATGGATTGTCAGATTTCGCATCAACCCTTTGATGTACAATTTTGAAGAAAAAAAAAATTATTACGAAAAATGTGTTTCTTCAACAACAAAAAAATAAAGAACATCTATTATAAATATATATATATATATATTTATATTCAAAAAATAAATAAAAAAACATAATGAAAAACTCAAAAAATTTATGGGAGACACATGTTGTGGAAAAAAAAATACAGGTTAGTTTAGTTTCTAGATAACTTTTGGAATTTACTTTTGAATTGAACAATCATGACACTTGCAAAAAAGGAAAAGTAAGAATGCAAGAAAAACAAATTTGTTGGAAAATACATCATGTAATAAAACATTAGAATATGTGAATTGTGATGGGAATTATTATACATAAGCTGCAAATAAGTATGTTTCATCACAGATATGAATTATCAGGAAGTTACACTGATCCAACTCTCTATGAATTTACAGCTTCATATGGGTCTGAGTTTTATGACCCAAAGACAATGTGATACGTTTCAAAAATACTATCTTCAATCATGAATTTGGTTAGATTAGAACTAGCAAAGTAGGTCCAAATGCTTCTTTTTCTTTCTTTTTTTGGTAAAATAAACGTAACATTGAAAATAAGTTTATATAAATAATTATATATATATATACATAAATGAAGATGCATATGTGGACATAATGTATAAAGTATACACGACTTTATATGAAAAAAAAAAAAAAAAGAATCAGGGGAGTAAAATATTTCTAGCTGCATTTCTTTTGGAATACGTTATAACAGTTGACGAAAAAATAGATATGACGATAAGTCGCCTAATTGGATAAAAGACAGTAAGCTTTTCAATACACGTGGTAGTCCCCTCCCTTTTTTTTTCTTTCTTTCTTTCTCGGCACCAAACTCATGTCGTATTCTATCATAACAAAAGACACAAGAATTTACATTATACGTTATAAGAAAAATTTATAATGGAAACAACATGCTATTTATTCGACTGAACACTAGTACAAACACACGCTTTAAAACCGTTGTCAAAAGATTAGACGATGGTCGTCTATTTGACAGTTGTTAAATGTGCATTATATTTAATGACTGTTTAAAAACGTCGTTAAAACTGTTTTCAAAACGTCATTTTATGCCAACATGACCTTGATGATGGTTCAAAAATGTCGTTAAAACTGTCTAAAAACGTCATCTTATGTTAACGTGACTTTTGACGATGATTTTTGAAAAACCATCGTCAAAAGTAATTTGCAAAAAATGAAAAAAAATGTGACGAATGCATCAAACATATGTCCAAGATAACTAGATATCAAATTGATATAAAAAATACAAGATAAAATTGAAATAATAATAATATTTAAACTTGTATTCAACAATTTCTCTAAAATTTTCGAACCTTATATTCTCCAATTTAATAAAATAGTTGAGCTTACTAGGAATAGTGCTTCCTCAAACTCCATTAGTCTTTGTTTCTCTATAACATGCGAAGAAAGATAGAACTTGGTATAATTAGGCAGTCAATTTTATTTCAAGAACAACAAAATAAATTTTTATATTATTCAAATATGTAATTATTTAGATATCCTGAATATTAATGGGATGTTTGTTTCAAGGGTTTGTCTCTAGTTCTGAAATATGGTTCTTGATTCTGTACAGTGTTTTTCTCTCAAAAAAAAAAAATTGAATTTTAAAAATCAAAATCATGAATCATAATTCTAAACTCATGAACTAAACGTCTCATAGGTTTTGAATTTTTATCAACACGGTCATGAAAACAACCTAATATATATTACTAATAATTTTACAGAAGAAAATTGATGCATACCATTCAGAAAGGACCCGTCATGAAATGGATAAAGATCATATTGCGAGGATAAAATTTAGGCTGAACACAAATAGAAAGAAGTAGAACAAACAGAGGTTGAGACCTTCAGATTGCTAGAATGCACACTCAAAATGACAATTGAAAATGCAAAATGATGCTTAAAGAATTGCTCACCATTCCAGCAAACATACAACTACAGCTCCAGATATCTAATGAGTAATCGTAATCTTGTAAATCAACAAGAAGTTCAGGGCCTTTGAAATATCTGGAAAAGAAATGGTTTGAAATAAACTTTAATTCATGTTCAGTTTCCTAGAAACTTTAATCCACTGAAACAATGTTTTTGTCATTGGATTAATTTTTTAACCATCTGATTTGGAGTACGAAGAGTTCTGTATTTCTCTTTGTGGTCGCGCACTTTAAGGTTTTAACGCATACCTCTAGCTTGCTATACTAGTGTTACTAATTTAAGTGTGTGTTTACTTTGTTGTCTTGTCTGATCAAATGATGTAGTGATGTTCATGTATAACTGAAATATGACTCTTGTGTATTCAATTCAACAGTTAATAGATTAACCAGTGTCGGCTCAAGTATACTTAGGGCCTTAAGCAAACATCTTAGACAGGGATTTTTTTTTTAAATTTATATATGAGAAAATTGCACAATTTACTTTTAAAAGTGTATAGGTTTAGATTTTTACCCTTTATTCTTTATTAATATCCTTTTACTAGAATAGTTATTTGATAAAAAGGTTATTAATCAAGAGTTAAGGGAAGAAATCTTTACCTATGCACTTTTAAATGGTATTTGTCTCATTTTCCAGCTTAACGTGTTGAAATTTATTTTTCTTGCCTTTTGAAATGCAAATGCATTAATTGAATATCTACGTTTGAGTTCATCTAATAATTTAAAATCAACAGACAATATGACTAATCTATTTAATCTCTAATATTTTGTTGTTCCTCCACATCAACCATCACATGATCAACTTTTTTGTAACATAATTTACTTTGGGCTTTTCTACTGCAATTTCACTATTTACTGATTCATTTAGATAGGTTTATTCTTGAGTTATTCATGCGAGAAATTTTTCAAGAGCTCTTTTTTATGAATGAATCAAACTATTCATTATTTATTAGGTTTGGAAACCAAATAATTACTCAATACAACACAAAAAATAACAAGGATATATATAAAATAGCTATTATGAAACTCAAATAATAATGATTGATAAATTGGCAAGAAAGAATTAAGAAGTAAATATAAACTTGAGAACTCGAAAAACTCTCAAAATAATGTTGATGAGTGGAAAAACAGGAAGAGGTAGAGCTCGCAATAGATTATAGATCATTTCGCAGTGTCTACCTGTAAAATATATAATGTTCGTTATCAGTAGTAGTTTTTTATTTTTTTTCAAGTGTATTGTACTTAATGAAAAAAGAAAAGAAAAGGAATTAGTTGGTTTAAAATAAAAGAAAAGCCATTGATATCCACGCGAAACAAATGTAATAGAGCATTAAAGGATTAGGGGAGTAGACTTAACTAAAACTAAATTAAAGCTGCCTAAGACCTCTTGGTTTAATGGTATTAAAAGTTCGGGTGGAGAGAGATTTAGAGAAGTTGGTTCAATTCCATCTTATATAAAACAAAAAAATAAAAAATAAAAATTAAATAAGAGCTAGCCGTTTAAAATAAATGATAATATTTAATTTAGGTTCGGTTGAGCTCTCCTAGAATGAGCTAGCCTGTTTGTATATATGCGTATAAAGAGTATCGACTTCCACCCATGATCCTCCCCAAATGCAGTTCTAATTCAAATTTTTAGGTCATTTAGTTTTTGGTTTTTAATTAATGTAAAGTGAATGACGTTATAGAAATATATAATAAATGAGGAGTATTAATTTAGTTATCTTTCATGTCCAACAAGTGACCAAAACACCCTCTTTTGAATAGTGCTTTTTGTGAGTCGTTTGAGTTTTGAACAAAGTGAATTGTAATTACCTCCGTCTTTGAATACATATTTATTCGTTTCGATTTCCATTGATCCCTTCGTATTAGTAAATCACGATTCTGCAATATTTCTTTAAATTAATTACTAAGTAATTATGTCACTGAAATTACAAACAAAAATTACCTCAAGATAAAATATGATTTTTTAAAAAATGGTGCACAAATATATTAAAAAGAAACAACAAACAAGATATGGAGAACATAATAAAAAATAAAAAATAAAAAACAAAATGCAATCATTAAAATACAAATAAATAAATACGGAAAGAAAACAACAAATGGTTCACAAAGATTCTAACATATCATTATAATATAACATCACTAATAGAATGTAATATCAATTATAATATAATGCGTCTCATGCAACATGTTCAAAGAACAAAATCAAAAGTAATTTTTACAACAAATTTATTTTCTTAAAGAAAATTAAATAACGATCATACGATGAAATACTTACAACATTTGTTACTGCAAAATCAATTCCAATAGGTGGAGGAGAGTTAACGCCCACTGATTGTGGATTACCTATGGGGGCTTGAACGCTCACAAACGCTTCAGAAGTATCCCTAACAATAGAGCCAACCATGGGACTGGTTGGGTGAAGGGAATTGGCGTTGTTTTTTTCTCGTTTTCTTTTCTGGCAGTCGTGTTCGAGCCATTACTCTGGTGAGGGTTTGTCAATGGTGTTGTCTTCGTCGAATGAACTGAAGGTGAATTATAAATTTAAACCGCACTCTTTTGTGATGAGAAGAAGTTATATATCGCTTTTTAAATGTAAAATAATGATAACTAATTGCCAACTTTTTTATGATTAGATATCCCACAAATCACGGAAAAAAATAGAACAATATCTAAATTACGTAAAAAAAATGTAGTATATCATTATAAAGTTAATAATGTAATCATGTAATACTTTATTTAAATATCATAAAACAATTAGGCCATGTATGAGATATTCTCAAACCTAAGCCATATTTCAATTTTAGAACTGTAATACGGCCCTATGTCTAAATCTCCTCTAATTTGGGGCCTTAGATAATTGGCAAACTTGCCTAGGAGTAGAACGGGCTCTGGAAACCCTATACATTACTAGTACTTGTATGTTATTGTTATTGCATTTTGTGTTGGCTTATTTTTGGCAAAATGGTTGTAAGATTGACTGGCATTGTAAATTGGTAGACCTCTTAAGGAAAGTCTTGTTGTTATGTTTATGGGCTGAAAATCAAAGGATTTGACTGCTGAAAAAATCAAGGGGTGGACTTTCGGTGAATGAATTGGTAGAAAATCAAGGGGTGGACTGATTGGTATTGATGGCTGATTATTTTCTGAACTTGAGGCAAGTTCAATAAAAGTGCAATGGCAGAACGTGTAGTGTGTGGTGACACAGGGCTAAAAACAGAAAAATCTGGATTGGTGCTATGATAATATATATATATATATATTGCATGTGTGTACGTGAAGGTGTGTGCCTCGGAAGGAAGAGAAATTGTTTTTTATGTCTTTGAGCTTTTAGAAATTAAAGGAGACATTTGGGGCATAGTTTTTTATAGAAGAAATATTCAGAAAAAGTCTATGTGAGAGTGAGCCTTTATGTGTTGATGGAAGATCGTCCTTCGGCAGAAGGATTAGAAGCTTTCGGGGGAAAGCGCACTGGCAGCCGAAGGGATTTCACCGTGCAATTTTGAAGACGAGTGGTGCTCGCTGGACAAGGCCATTAAGAAGATTCGACATGGCGGCGGCAACACCAAGGAGGGAGTCTTTGGGTGTCTAAGTCCGATTGGTGTGTGTAATCCTTTGAACTTAGTGGATTGTTCATTGTCTGGGCGTGGCCCCGCAGAGTAGGTGTGCGCACCGAACTGTGATACCATTTTCATGTGTTCTTTATGCTTTATGTTATTTTATTACACTCATAATCACTGAAACTGAATTAAAAGAAAAACATACATGTCTACCCTTTTATTGTCATCAGTGCCACAACCAGTGTTGCAACACCACTTGTGACACCGACCGAAAAACATACCTTTCAATTGGTATCAGAAGCGGTTCACTAACCCTTTGTTTGGTGAGATTTTGGGAGTTGGTCTGTTGTAGCAGGGATGGATTTTCTAAAAGAAGGAGGTTCGGTTTCACGCTCCCCACTACTTGATGGCACTAAGAAGTTCAACAAGAAGGAAAAAGGGCCAAACTTTGGCAATGTCAACCATTTTCAGAAGAATAAAGCTGCAGTAAATAACAAAGAGATGAAGACAAAAAATAGGGGTATTCAATGTCAGGAATGCTACGGTTACAGCCACATAAAATTTGAGTGTGCTAACACTCTCAAGAAGAGGAAGAAATCACATAATGCTATCTGGAGTGATGAAGAATCTGAAGGAAGTCAGGAGTATGATGATGATCATGTGAGTAATTTAGTTGCTTTCAATGTTTATACTAATTAGGGTGTTTCTATCGACAGTGTCGCAGACATTGTTGCAACACTGCTTGTAACATATTCTGTGAATAGTGAAAACGAATGAGATTTTTTAGATTCTAAAAGTAACAGTGATGGTGAGGAGTTTACTATTGATGCCATACAGGAAGCTTATAATGTGACGACCCTCCTATGAGGCCGTCACCGTAACTTAAATTTTTAACTTGTACTTATTGGGGTTTCTTAAAATTTGCAGAACATTTTTTTTTTATATATATAAGAAGAAATACTTTCATAGCTCATAACAATAATTTCAAAAGAATGAATCACTAACTTTCTTAAAGCTTTTCTTAATTATAGTTAAGATAAAACCTTCTATAAATATCCTTCAAACGGAGCAGCGTTTGAACTCTTGTTTCAAATACTCTTTAAAAGCCTTTATAAAACTAGCCAATTCAATCGGGCCATCTCATTTGACTTTAAAATGGATTTCGTGAGAAATCTTAAATTCAAGTACATCTTAAAGTCCTTTTAAAATCAACCATTTAAATCGTCATGTTTAAAATTCATTTATTTGTTACATGCACTATTGCAATGTTCTAAAACTTAAATACTCAAAACTAGGGTTGTTAGCTACAATCTCGGTTTTCTTAACATACATATGTACGTATACTTTTTAAACATACATGCTTGAAACCTTTGAATCATATAGACATATACATGATTTTTCTTAAACTTACTGCGGAAGATAACTGTGTGAGCGGTATCCATTCCCATCTCCACCATTCGTCTGCCGCTTGCCATTGCCCTTCAAGAATTGCTGATAGGTTTCTTACCTACAGCATGAACATATCTGATTGAGCTTTCGCTCAGCAAGTAGGAACTATATCTCACAAAATAACTGTAAGTACACATGAATAAATATGCATGAGCTGATTATGCTTAATTATGATGTCTTATCATAGTCTTATTATCTTATCTTATCTTTCTTACTGATGGGCCCGAGTGCTCGCGTACCACTTGCGTGCAATCATCGGAACGTGAGGGTTTACAAGGTTCCCCATGACACCGTGATTATAACTTGAATGCCTCCTTTAAGTCGGAGGACATTATTGTTATTTTCTTTTTCTCCCTTATGAAGCTTGAGTTACCTCCCTTGTGGAGGCTGGTACGACACTCAACTGATATGATTCTTATAAGTTCCTCTTGACTTATTAAGGTGTATGCAATATGACATAACATAGCATATTATAACATGAAATGTACTCAAACACATATACTCCATATGCACGGCTTAAGTGTATGCAGTATGATCTAACATAGTATACATAACATTAAATTAACTCAAACACATATAATTCATGTGCGTTGCTTATGTGTACGCAGCATGACATAGCATCGCATACAATACTTAAAGCATAAACATGCATATATAACATGTGTAACTTTTTCTTTAAAATCTTTTCATACTGTAGGCGAGATTCCTACTTACCTGATCTACAGAGCTGGAATCCACTTTTCACCAAACAGCCTATTCTCTTACTTGCTTACTTCTGAAAATGAACACCCATTGAGAGTGTGAGAGTATCTGTCGTTTGCTATTCTATTTTAGCAACTTATGAAGGAAATCTAGCCCTTTACTTAAGGCATGTATTCCTTTCCTTTACTGAATGATAATTCACTATAAGGATCAATTTATTAAATTTTCAAAATCTTATTTTCCTTAATTGCCATTACAAATTTGTGCTAAATTGATAATTCATTAATTATCTTATCCTTATAATAAGTCTAATAATTTAGTTAACTAATTTTGGTAATTAATTAACCCCCTTATCCACATACTAAGTCTACATAAGTTAGTTAATTAATCTTAATAATTAATTAACTTCCTTAACCATGTTCTAAGTCTTAGATAATTTAATTAATTAGTTTAATAATTAATTAAATTATCATCCATAATATACTTTTAATAAACTTTACTTTACCTCACTTGACGGGCTCATAATAGTGTTGAGGTCCGTATTTAACGTTGTAAAATTAAGGATCTAGCGTATCGTTTCTTTACGATTTTCGCTTACCCGCTTATTTGAAAACCGTTAAGTTTTATTGGAAAACTATATACGACGTTTAACATAAATATAAACATAATTCACAAATCTCATAATTAACGTATTTCGTGAAAATCATATGCCTTATACGAATATCTTAATTAAACTGTAAGCAAGGTTTGTACTTGCCTAGATTCCGAGCTTAGCGGTTCTGATAGTATCTCGCTTGTCGTGTCCTCCTGCGTATTCCTCAAAACTAATTCTGGGAAAAGCTGCAAGCACTATGAATGATCCTTGAGGAACATCGTAGCTTTAAACACTCGATTCTGATCTTCACTTGTTTAGTCCGAACCACCGCGATCTGCATGCACCCAGTACCATACCATTCTTATCATAATTGAATTTGGTTGAACGGACGTCACCATTTCGTTCGGCACGTCAAAATGAGTCGGGATATGGTCTCGGATCATTAAACGGATGTCGATAGCCTAAGAACGATAACTCATCGGAATACGGCGGCGGAAGCTCCCAGAGAGTTTTTCCGCGGCAGACTTAGGTCCTACCCCCCATAACTTGACCCTTCTGAGTCCATTGGTGTGGTCAATTTCACACCATTCGGCCTGTAACAGTACCTATCGGGACCGGCAACGTCGGTAAAATCTGGCGACTCAAATCTAATAATTACGGTCATCAATTCTTAAAATTAAATGAGGGGTTTTCTTACCCACGTCCTTCTGAGTATTGTGACACCAAATTCACTACGATCCAACGGTTAGATCATCAGAACCACCTCTTCCCTCCACGGACGACGGTAGTGGCTCCGTTTTCCAGCCAAACTGCGACGGCGACGGTGGCTGCTAGTCGGGATCTCCTGGGCGTCGGCTTCTGAGTCGATTGGTGGGGGCGGTGACATCCACAACGGCCTGGAGAGAGAGAAACGACGGTGGTGGCGGCGGTGATTCTGACCACCACGGACGGTGGGGCTCCGGCCAGAATCGAGCTGTGAAAATGGATGGGTTTTCTTCGTCTCGCTGTGCTGAGTCCATAGGGACTGAAATCATCTCAATCGGAGGTCGGATGGCGGATATATCACAACGGGAAGAAATGGGTAATTTCAGAACTTCCGCCAGCGATTGCGGCTGATTCCGGCAGAGTTGGAGGTCGTGCCACATGTCGTTGAACTCAGCTCGTCGAGATCTTTCTATTGACACCGGCGGTGTCCAAAACGGATGTCAGAATCTCAAAGTGTAAGAACCCTAAAAATTTCACTATATAAAGTATCTGATTAAGGTAAGATTACGTGCCTGATCTTATCCTCAATTATTTCTTCTAAACAGATTAAATTTATACTGATTAGAGGTAATTAGTTTAGCTCACGTAAGTTAATCTACTACTTACAGTCCAATATTAATTTCTGAATAATTCAATATTGTTTTATATTCTTACTCGCGTAATATTTCAAACTGTTTCAAGTCTTGAAATTAATTTTAGACTGAACAAATTCTAAATTTTACTTTTCTGCATTCTATCCCGGGAATGACGTTGTTTCTGACAGTGTCAACTCCCGAGCTCACATTGTACCCATCTACTATAGGTATTTATCTTGTGACTTTAACCTAACTGTCTGACAATTAAGGATTTTTTTCTTCTTTTAAAATGTCAGTGCGTTTTTTTTATACGCCGCTAACATCGTGCTATGCTTAGAGATTTTTTTAAAATTAAAATTCTCAAACTATACTTGTACTGAAAATTATTCCGCCTTAAAATACGGCGAGAATTTATCGATCGAATTTACTTGATCGAAACATAAACTTAACATGAAATCTACTATAGAACTTAGGAATACATATATTAATTCCATAAATCCTCCATTCACAATATAACATAATATTTTCTAGGAAAATCCTTGGCTTAAAAATACATGAATTGTATTATTTAAGGTTTGGAATTTTCTTAGTCATTACATATAAGGCCATGTTCAGCAAATGGGTTAAAGTGTGTAAAATAAATAAGTCTCTACGGGAGCGCGTCGATGATCTTGTCAAAGAGAATGATGTGTTGAAGAGAGCTGCCATAAACTATGAATTTCAAGCTGCTGAAAATGAGAAAAGCTGCAGGATACAAGGGCTGAACTGGAGAGCACTTAGGAAAATTTAAAGATGCTGAATTCCGGCACCACCAAATTGGATCATATTGTCTCTATGGGAAACACTAGTTATGATCGTCATGGACTTGGCTACACTAGTGAATGTTCAACATCCAAGCACTCAAGTGGTTTTCTCCTGTATGCTGAACAAGCACTCAAGTGGTCTGCCTTTCTAGGCCCAGCCCGTAGCCCACTAATCACTTTTTGCGCACTGTTCACTCAGCCAATTAGTCTCCTATTACGGCTCTGTGCACAACTGAAACCTTTTTTTGTCCCCCGTATAGGCGGTTTCAGGGTTTGCATTTAATGCCCATACTGGGGGCATCCCTTACGCAGCTTGCCAAGTCAGGCTCTCCCTCAACGAGCATTCCCCTCGTCGCCAGTGTTGTTTAGCCCAATCGTTCTTCTTGGCGGTGGACTTCTATGTTGTAACGTCGATGGTACGACCTGTCGACGCCAGGCGAAATCAACGCCCTAGGCTTCTTACTCGGGTCCTAAACGACGAAGGGAAGGGGGTCCCAGACGTCGAGGGTTCTGCTTTGCGATGAGAGGTTAAGGCCACGTGTCATGCTGCCCTCCCTCCACGTGTCCTCCATATTTTCCCCCATAACACATATAAATACACATACATGTATCATAGGAATTTTAAAGTTCAGGTTTAAGATTGCAAGTCACATATATTGAAGATTTATTATTGTCATTTTGAAAATATCCTGTAGGAAGCTAAAAACAATCAACGAAATGGGGAAAGCCAAACAATAGGGCTAGAAACATGGAGAGTCAAAGTGTGCAGCCCTAATAGTGTGACTTTTGATGATGGTGCATGCACCGGAATAAGAGAAATTAACTTTGAATATAATATCAAAACTGCCATTAGGGGCAGTCAAGTAACTTATGACTTGAATGGTACACCATTTATAGCGAAAAAACATGCAAGCTTTATAACAGACTTCACACCAATAAAAATTAGTTTCTTATTCATTTCTTCATTCTTTTAATTAGTTATAGAATTTGTTTATAGTATTACCCTATGATTTGTAAAAGCATTCTTTAATATGAGCTTATATATATTTACAAAAGAGGGGTCCATTAATATGTGTATTTATACACATATACATATTGGAATGTTTATTGAAAAGATATTGAAATTTTAAGCATAGCAAGGACCTATTATATTTTCCAAACCAAAACCTCAATTACAAAACACTCCCTAACTCATTAAAAATAAATTATCCAATATTATAATACTATTATAAAATATATATTATAACTTAAAATTGTTTGGTTATAAATACTTCACATATATGCATACAATACTTGTTTAATTAATTTATTTATATTTTGATATCTTTTAAAATTTAAATTTCCCTAAACTTCCCAAGTGAGTACATAATCGAAGTGAGTAGATACACTGGTAAAGTGGGCTAATATACAGTAGTGCACTCTTTAACATATAAGACCAACAAAAAGACCTATGGATCATATGGAGTTATAAGCGGCACACCTTTCAAACTCCTAATCTAAAATGGATTAATTGTTGGATCTAAAGGAAGTGTTGGCGATTGATTGGACTACTTTGGGGTTCACTTCACTTTAAGATTATAAGTAATAAGTAACTAATGAAAATAATGATCCCACTAAGATGGATCTTCATTGTCTACTTATAAATTAGTTCAAATTGCCAAGTATCTAATGGTAATATTATATGTTGGCTATGCTAACTATTTTATTACTATATAACTATATATATATATAATGATTTGATGTGTATTTGTGATGTTTGAAGTAAAGGTCCATGTATGATGAGCAAAAAAGAAAAAAAGTAAGGTCCATATATATGAGGATATTGGTGTTGTGTAATGTGATTTCGTCAATTTTCTATTAACCTATTTTCTTTGTGTTTATAAATAATAATCCACTTATCCATTAATAGGACGAAATTAAGTGTGAGGAGTAAAACACCCAACTCATGAATTCCATTTTTAAAAAAAATTTTATGAAAATGCAAAAAATGAATTTGAGAAGAGTGGTACTTGTTTTATCTCAAGATATTAGTTAAGTGTAACGTGAAAAGAAATGGATGGTTTATCAAACTTTGAGTTTGGCTTTTGAGAAAATAACGAACTTGATGGCATTTGCATAGAAAATTATTGAAAATGATTAGAAATTTTAAAAATCCCAATGACATGGTGTATGGAGTATTGAAAAGAATAATACCAAGGACACCAATTTAAATCTGTGTATTAAATGATGTGGCATGTGAATTGTCACTTTTATATTAGTGAGTGTTTAAAATATTGTTGTGTCAATTAATGATAAGAGATTGCATTTACCAATAAAAAGATGAAACCTCACTATCAAGTCAATAACACTTGACGTAAGAACCTTAATAGGGAAGGAGGTCTTGAGGTTCAAGTGTCGAGGAATGGGAAGAAAATCTTTGAGGGCAAAAAGTGGATTTCATAAGAAATTGAGGCGTTAAGTGTGCCATATTATAACGGCCACTTGTGTTGCAGCTTCGCACCACCGTCAAAAATGGATAAACACGGATAATTCAATGTATAAAGTGATTATAAAAGTCATAGAATGATTGAATTCTTTTGGCATCCAATTTGTTAAGTAACTCAATTGAATGAGCAACCTGTAAAATAATCGATGTTAATTATTATGTATCTTTAATGAGGTGGGTTCATTGTGTTCATTATCTAGGACGCAGAATCTTTTCAGATATTTTCACAAGATAAATAGATGACATGTTTTGTGGATTCAGCACTGTGAATATGCACAAAGGACACGTTCTATTATTAGCAGGATGCAACTTTATTAATAATTGGGATGATTTCAAATCTTATATGTCTATTTGGAAACTTTAAAATTATAACTATAGTTTGCACTTGTGAAAATATGACTAAGATAAATAAAGATCTATTTTATGTATTATGGAGCATCTTACTGGAATTAATCATGACAGAATATTACACGGATCCTTATCTAGAATTGAGAATTGCTGGAATGGATTTCAATGTACCATTCTTAAGAAGTAATGACTGTGACCTGATAGTATTCGGTGTGGATAACGAGACCACCTTCACAATCTTCTCCCTTCTGTCCTTATGTTTATGTTGTAGTAAGGTAGGGCGGTTCGCTTGAGTTGCTCAACCATCCCTTAGCCCAGTGCTCATGACACGCTACGGAACCTCCTCTGTGCCGGGGGCCAAGCAGGGCATAGCTAGCGGCATAGGAGTCTGGAAAAATGTTTCTGAAATAACTTATATTCAGAATATCTCTATTACATTAGACATAAGAAGAAAAGGCCTTACATTGATGGGATTTTGGTGACAAATGATACATTTGGATCACACTATCTGATATAGTTAATAAGCTACAAAGTAGCTCATGCATAAGAAAATAATTGAATTTTCCCTTTAACAAAGGAAAAAAAAAAGAAAATAATATCTGAAATAATTTTGAGACCCCAGCCCAAAAATAAAGTATCCATAATTTTCCCAATAAATGGAGTTTTCTATAACCATTAGTCTATTTAGTTGGTGAAACAGTGGGATTGGAGGGAAAACGCAAAAAATAAAGAACTAAAAAGGTGATTGAAAGAAAAAAAAAAAGAAAAAAAAAAGGGACTGATCTTTTTGTATTACCAAAAACGCAAGTTAAAAAGGACGAATGAACCACCACGTATGGAGCCCTAAAATATTCCCCCTTTATTTCTTGCATTTTCTTGCAAACAAGCACCGTCTCCCAACGAGAGAGAAAGAAAGAAAGATAGAAAGAATGAATGAAAGAAAAGTTCTTTCATTTTGTTCACACCGAAAAAGTTCTTGCATTTTCTTATCTTCGTTTATGGCATTTTTTTTCGGCGTCGTCTTCTCTTTTCTTCCTGTGTTTGTTTCGGGGCAAATAAAAGATCGGAAATAGATTTTAGATTATACATTCAGGAATAATGTTTATAAGGCTCATTTTAGTACCACTAGACTAATAATACAAGATGCTCTACGAGTAAGATACATGAAAATTACTTTAGAATAATGTTCTAACTACTTAAAAGACATGTTGTCACGCCCCCAAATAGGGGTTGGTGGTGTGAAGGCTTGTTTAGAAATTAAACATGGATTAAGAAAGTAATTAAGCATTTAACAATGCAAAACGTCGTCGCAAAAAATGGTTCTAGAAAATTCTTTTTAGAACGAGTTTTTTGTGACGACACGTGTCGTCAGAAAAAAGGGTTCCGGAAAATTCTATCTAGGACGACTGTTTTTTTGCGACGACACGTGTAACACCTCGAAGAATTAAACGTGATTAATTAAGGTAATTAAGATTTATTAGTGTGCCTAATCTGGTTTAATTAAATGATTATTGTTTATTAAATGTTTCTGATGTGTAAATTAAATATTTTCTAAAGAATTTAAATATTCTCAGTATTTACATTTTTACCCCAGAAGTGTGTGTAGACACATTTTTTGGACCGTCTTTTAATTTTGTGACACCTGTCCTTTTCATTTTTTTTCTTTTCTTTTTCTTACTTTTCTTTTTCTTTTCCCATGTATTCTCACTCTTTCTCTCTCTCACTCTCTCTCGTTTGTCCTCTCTCTCTCTTTCCCGTTCAAATTTTCATCAAATCAACCGGATCTTGAACTAAAGAATGATTTAAAGAAGGATTTAAAGAAGTTTTCAATGCCAAAAGAACAATTTGAGGTAAGATTTCTAAAAAACCTCTCTTGAATCTCAAATTTTTCAGATTTGAAAACCTATTTTGGTTCAAAATGAATTTTCATGGATTTTGAGTAAAATCCCGGTAGAAATTAGGGACTTTTGGTTCTATGGACTTGATTTAGTAACTAGAACCTAGTTTTGGTTGTTTCCCCTTGAAATGTTTCGGATTTGAGCTTGAAATTTTAGGTTTTGCGCTGATTTTCTTCCAATCGGCCATGTTGGCCATCCTGCCCTGATTCCACCGGTCGACCTATGCGGTTGTAACGCCCTCCGGAATTAAACTTGTTTACTTATGGTAATTGTGGTTTATTAGTGTGCCTAAATTGATTTTCTTAATTAATCATGAGCTTTTAAATTTATTTTAGAATTTGTAATTTCATCCCTACTTATTTTATTTATTTTTCATAATTTTCTTTTTCCTTCTATTTCTCCTTTTCCTTTTTCCTTATTTCCTTTTTCCTTATTTCCTTTTTCCTTTCCCTTCCTCACGTTACTCTCTCTCTCTCTCTGTCTCGACACTCTCTCTCTCCTTCCCTCTCTCAATCTCCTGAGCTCTCTCCCATACTCTCTCTCTCCCTCTCTCGTTCATCTCTCCCTCTCTCTCTCAAAGTTTTCTTTCTCAAGGGCCGGATTTAAACCAAAAACGGAGGTTTCCAAGAGGTTTTCAACATCAAAGCTTGGATCGAGGTAAAACTCTTTGAAACTTACTTTAGATTTTTGGATTTAGCTTTGTGGAACTCGTTTTAGTCGAGTTTGGTGATTTTTGGTTTAAATTTTGTTTTCAAATGGAATCCGAATAGGATTTGGTGAAACCTTGATGAACATTGGGGGTTTTTGATTCTTTGGACCCCATTTGTTGATTTGAAACTGGATCTATACATTTCCCTTGAGAATATGTCGAAATCGGACCCAAAATTGCAGGTTTTGGCTTTGTTTCTCGCGAATCAGCCATTGTTGGCCCTGGAAATTCTTCCCCACCGGTTGACCGGTCCGGTCGACCGGTCACCCTTCCATAGGTTGACCGATCCGGTCGACCAGTCACCTCTCCACCGGCTGACCGATGGAATTACACTCCTCTGTCACCGGTCGACCGGTTCCCACTGAAACCGACCCTAAACAGCACAGAAAACCCTGTTTTGACCCCGAAACTCGATGTGGGATTGACCTAACCGCATTTGAGAACTCAAAATGAGTGGATTAGCCACATGAATCCTTGTTTCCCATTCAATTTTCTGGAATGAATCTCTATCTACAAAGAATCATGATTTAAATTAAGAATTGTTTATGAACATTGCTTTGAACTATGGCACACTAATATGATACAACTACATGTAATTAAATGAGAATGTTTGGTGAGAAAGATCAAACTCTAAATTGTTGATTTTGATGGGAAAGCTTGTGGCACGATTGGAATTGGAGCCTCAAAGGAAAGCGGAGGCTAGGAGAACATAAAGCTAAACCGGGTTTGATATCCAAAAGGTAGGATATTCTTGTCCATATCCTTGTTAGCCTCATTTTAAATTATTTTGGCCAATGAAAATATTTTAGAACAAAACATGTTTAAAGAAAATGATTTTAAAGAAATGGCATGTGAATGCTATTAAGTTTTCCAATGATTTTGGAAATGAGATTTTAAAGAGTATCATTTTTTAAAATGAAATATTAAAGAAACGATACAACGCATGGTGGCCACAGAGATCGGGATGTGGGAATCGCATCCTTGGGGGCAGGTCCCGAAACCCGTACGGATCCACTTCTTGTTTAGTGGAATTATGGCTCTGCACTTTTCATTAGACAGACATTTTTACCGCTTCTTGTTTAGTGGTATGATGAGCTGCACACTTTCATTATACATATATTTTCTACTGTGAGTATTTCCTTTTCTAAAAAGGGATGACCGGTTCTGGGTGTATATCTTCAGACCGTGAGTACCTTTATTTTAAATGCTTTATAAAATTATATCCTAATGGGCCTTTCGCTCACCTTTCTTGCTTTCAAATGTATTAAACCCTTCCAGGCGACGCGAGGAGTAGTACGGAGTAGGTAGCTACTACCGGTGACGTGGACTTCACCTCGGGAAGCGAAGAGTTGTATCCCTCTTATCTTTTATTTCAAGGCATGTATAAAAGATTATGGATTGTAAACTTAAATATTACTAGACTGTGGTTGATGTCACATTTACTCTTGTTTATATTCATGTATGCTAAACACCCGTGGGAATTCCTGACATGATACCAGGGACGTGGTTTTAAACTGGTTTGGTTAGAAATTCCACCACCATTCTTGAAATTGAATTTCTCCTGAATGAAAAGGGGCTCGTTTAGAAATACCTGGATGTTTTGGATTTGAAAGGAATTAAAATATTTGCTAATCACTCTCTCAAACAGGTTTAAATTTCTAAACGAGCCTCCACGTCACTAACCCCGGTTTGGGGGCGTGACAGCGGTCGACCGGATTACACCACATCAGGTCGACCTGTGCAGTCGACTGAAGTGCACACCACCAGTCGACCGGTGGTGTTGCACTGCTCTGTCACCGGTCGACCGGTGTACAAGGGGTTTGACACTGTTTTACCTGAAAATGCTATTTTGACCTCAATTTTTTAGGAGAACCCAAATTAGCTTCATTTAGGGATCTAGAGTGAATGAATTAGCATATTTAATCCATGTTTGAGATTAAAAACCTTGGAATGATGATTTGAAACATGAAATGATTTAAGAAACTTGAAATTTGATTTAAGGCACACTAATAGGAAATCAAAGGGAATGATTGAGATTGAAATTGCTTTAGGATTAAGGATCGGATCCTAAAGTGTTGTTTTGTATCAATGTTAGCCGAGGACTCAAATTGAGGGGCTTTGAGGAAGTGAAAGTCAGAATAGTGCAACGCTGGTCACAGGTTTGGTACTTGAGAGGTAGGATTTCTTACCCTTTATTTGTTAGCCAGATTTCAAAAGAGTTTTGGCCTTGCAAATGTTTTAAAGAAATGACATGTTTGCGAAAGAAAAACATTTTAAAAATAATAGCTTTATTTTAGCTATTGGAATTATAATGAACTATTTCATAAAGTTTAATGAATGATTTCTTAAGATAAGAGATCTTACGAATCGGTAAACCGGCTGATGGCCTAGATAGGATGTGGAGAGTGCATCCTTAAGGGCAGAACCCGAAACCCAGCCCGGAGATTATAAGGCTTGTGCTTGTGTAAGTAATTTATCATAGTATAAATTACTTGCTGATGAGTTTAATATGGAGATTTTCAGTTATATTTCCTTTCAGAAAAAGGGTGTGGGGTTCCGGCTGTTGTGCTGGAACTGAATGTCTATATTTATTTCATTGTATATTCATTTATTTATTTACTCATTCATTTATTTACTTGTTTATAAAGTTATTTCAAAATATATCCTAGTGGGCCTTTCGCTCACGTTTTATTTGTTTTATAAATATTAAACCCCTCCCAGGTGAGTCTAGGAGCAGTGCAGAGTAGCTGAGTTAGTTGGTACCGACCGATTAAGTGAAGACTGTGATCATCCTTCCAGCCTTTTTTGATGTAATGGTTCATTTAGTAATGCACTTGCCAGAAAAAGCCATTTGCGGAGGACCTGTTCATTTGAGGTGGATGTATCCTTTCGAACGATTCCTTGGTTCATTAAAAAATCTATGAGGAATCGGGCGGGACCAGAGGGTTCGATTGCCGAGGCTTATATTGTCAATGAAGCACTAACTTTTTGTTCAATGTATCTAAGTGGTATTAAGACAAGATTTAACAGACTTGAGAGAAATTGGGTAGACGATGCAGATGGTAGTGTGAAGAACATATCTGTTTTGCAATCGAAATACCGTCCAAATGGAAAGATGATCCCGATCACATTAGACAACTAGTTACGAAGTAAGGCTGAGTGGTACATATTACAGAACTATTCATAAATCTAACACTACATTGAGTAAGTATTACCTCACTATTTTATTACATAATTGAGTCTCATGAAATGATAACACTAACTCAAATTTATAATTTCAGTGAACATAAGAAAGAACTTAATGATACTGGTCGAACTAGATCATTAGATGAAATTCAATTCATAGAATTTCCAAAATGGTTCTAGCATAAGGTATTAAGCTATAGTCATAATTTATAATTTCAAAACTCTGGCTACATAGAACTACAGTTGATATTGTTTAATGTTGACAGATGTCCAATCTACAAGAGCGGAACACGCTAGTCGCGACCGCACAATTAATTTCTCTTTCGTGTGGTTCAAGCTTCTCTATTAAAAGCTACTCCAGCTGTGTGGTGAACGAAGTCAAGTTTCTGATATACAATCGGGATATCAATCGAAAAACCCAGAATAGTGGTATTTGAATTCGCGGACTAGATAATCAGACATATTACGAAGCACTAGAAGAGATTTATGAATTATCATACATAAATGATAACTATGTTCTTCTATTTAAATGTAAATGGTTCGACACTCATCCAGGAAGAAAGAGAGTTCAACGACACAAGAATAGAACGAGCATCTTTGTCAAGGACTCCTGGTATGAGAATGAACCATTTATATTGGCATTTCAATCGGAACAGGTTTTTTATGTGGATGATTTATTCAACGGGCTGAACTGGAAAATTGTTGAACATTTTGGACATCGACATATTTGGGATATTCCATATACAGAAGCAGACGACATTAAAATAGTTCAAGATACCGAGTCTATGAATGTTGACTTAGTCGTGGAACTCCCCGAGATTGACACTTTGATGTGGAATCGACTTGATATATCATCTAATATTGTCTTGTCTGATGTTGATGTAATTTTAAAAGACAAGTCTTCCGTTAGGGATAATGACTCTGATATATTGGTTGATGATGATGAAGAAGACTTAGTTGAAGAAAACATCGACGATTCTGAGGATGATAGTGACATAAATGTGGAGGGTGACAATCAAGACATTAACAGTGATGATGAATAGAAATTATGTATTGCGATTATTATTTTAATAATTATAATTATTCATATAACATAAGATAATAACGTTTATGATGACTTCTTAATAGGCAATCATTGCTGGCCTAGTCACTACATGTGCTGGCTCTTCAGGGGGAGCGCAGCCTCCATCCGATCCTTATAGGTTTCCATCACACTGTGAGTCAGGTATGTTAGAATATAATTATAAATTTGTTAAATTAATTACATTAGTATTATATGATCACTAAATATATTTAATTCTACAACACCTGATGCCGCACCTCGATGACATCGTGGAGGTCGAGGGAAGGGTTAGGGTCAAGAAATCGCTGCCAGAGTGGCAAAGGAAGGAAAGATTACCCCCATGTTTGACAAACATGGAGGTACTTGGAAGGCAGTTGGAAACTACGCCACCTAGTTTGATTGTGCTGTTGGAATCCATGTTAGGGATGTCTGTGAGCCTTTCCACGATGCCTGGAAGGACGTGGACATCCAGTATAAGAGAGAGATTCAACAGCGCCTGCTGGTATAAATTATTTAACTTTATTATTTTTTAATTTAATCTAAATTTTAATATAATATAATCATTTAACATGTTTATATTGTATTACAAGAATGGTTTAATCTCGATTATGACCGCAACAATGGTATACTTAAGTCTGTGGTCGACAAGTAGGCTGCAAAATGTTATAAGGATTGGAAAAGTGACCTCCATGACTATTTCAAAGATCTTGGTGGTTCACAAAATGAGAGTGCAGTTAGGGCCCACCCCCTTAAAAATCTCAGGAATCTAGCTCACTAGAGTCATTGCTGCGATAGATTCATGTCCAACAAGTTTTAGGTAATTGAATCTATTTTTATGTTGTTTTTATAAAATATATAATAAAGGTTAATTTTACTAATGCTGAATGTAATCATAAATAGAAAAAGTCAGAGATCAATAAAGTTAATCGTATCAACCAAAAGTGGTCGAGCTGTTGATCGGTGTGAAAATAACACATATTTTCTACTCGCAAGTGCACGAGGTCGACAAGTAATAAAGTAGTGAGTGAGTGGCGTGTCCCACGAGGATTGTGTTCCTAAAATCTAGCTAAGTATTGCAACTAGAATAACATAGTTTTATCTAGACAAGTCCAACATAAAAATGTGATCAAGAAAACAAAAATAAAATGCTAAACTAATTAAATGAGCAAATTAAACAATGGAAGAAATTTTTGGGATCGAAGGGGGCTCTAATGATAAGGTAGCTAGG
Source organism: Morus notabilis (assembly GCF_000414095.1). Taxonomy (NCBI): domain Eukaryota; kingdom Viridiplantae; phylum Streptophyta; class Magnoliopsida; order Rosales; family Moraceae; genus Morus; species Morus notabilis. The sequence goes on along the minus strand of NW_010368049.1, from coordinate 215,044 downwards.
ATCCTTGATTTCACCTTGCCTAATTATTCTAATCTTTTTTAATGCTATTGATTTCCCTCAAGCCAAACATTAATCATGAATTTCCTAAAATAATCCAACTCCCTCTCTCGAGTGCCGAATCAAATATATGCAAAATCACCTAATTAACATCCCTATTAATTAAGTTAATTGTGCATTCATTAAGCTATAATTCATTTGTGATTTCCTAGCTCATATTCATCTCTCGATTCCAATACTCAATAGGCTGTGTTCAACGAATCCCAGCATGTGCAAGTGACTCTCTCAAGCCTAAATCCACATATCTAAATCTTCTAATCAATCTTTCAATTTATTAAAGCGTTAAGCAAAGAAGAGCACAAATGTTTGGGCATGAAAAACATCAAATAGCATCAAATATTCATAGCATAATCGTAGCAAGGTTACATCAACAAATGTTTGGGGATAGGTGCACGTCTAAACTCATGGAAGTGACTTTGCTTCCTATCAATGGCCGGTCGCTCATTCTGACCTTGAGTGGCCATGCCTTGGAAAGTGGCATACATGACATCCATAAATTCTTGATTCTGTGGTGCCAGGTTGTTAACAGATCTACGACGCGGCGGCATCTGGTTTAACTGAAAAGAAACTAGACTGTTTAGTGGATTCCTGATGTCACGCATGTATGTACAATCCTGCGGTTTCTTAATCTAAGGCTCTGATACCACTTTGTCATGCTCCGAAACCGGGGTTGGTGACGTGGAGACTCGATTAGGAGTTAAACATTTAATAATTAAAACCAACAGTGAAATATTAAAGAAATCTCCAAACGAGCCCCACTATTTTATTGAAAATAAATTACAAGAACATCTCAAAAGGCTAAAAACTCCCGCCTCTTACACTGTTTAGGGCTACACCTACAGGATCTTCAGTATCGTACAGACATGAATGTGTAAATAACATTATAGACATCAACCATAGTCTAGAAATCCAAATATCAGAGTATACAGAATTTATGAATTCTTACATTTGTACACAGGGAGGATGACCACAATCCTCTCCAAGTCAGGTGGTAGCTACTCAGCTACTCCGCACTGCTTCTAGAATCAACTGGAATGGGTTTTCATTTATAAAACCATAAAACGTGATCGAAAGGCCTAGTAGAATATATTTTGAAATAACTTTATAAATAAGTAAATAAAAAAATGAGTAAATGAATAAATATAGACATTCAGTTCCAACACAACAGCTGGAACCTCACATCCTTTTTCTCAAAGGAAATATAATTGAAAATCTCCGTATTACAGGCATCAGCAAGTAATTTATACTATGATAAATTACTTACACAACCACATACACAAGCCATATCACCCCGGGCTGGGTTTCAGGTCTTGCCCCCAAGGATGCACTCTCCACATCCTATCTAGGCCATCAGCCGGGTTATCGATTTGCAAGATCTCTTATCTTAAGAAATCGTTCATTAAACTTTATGAAATAGTTCATTATACTCCCCAGAATCTACAACAAGCCATGGGGGTAAAAATGTTTTTCTTTCGCAAACATGCCCTTTCTATAAAACATTTGCAAGGCCAAAATCCCTTTGAAAACATGCTCAAAAAGGAAAGGGTAAGAAATGCTACCTCACAAGTACCAAACCTGGTTAGCGTTACACTATTCTAGCTTTTACTTCCTCAAAGCCCTTCAATCTGATTCCTCAGCTAGCACTGATACAAAACCACGCTTTAGGATTCAATTCACCTTCCTAAAGCAATTTCAATCTCAATTATACCATTTGATTACCTATTAGTGTGCCATAATTCAATTTTCAAGTTTCATTAATTAACTCATGTTTCAAATCATCATTCCAAGGGTTTTCAATCTCAAAAACATGGATTAAAGATGCTAATCCATTCACTCTAGGTCCCCAAATGAAGCTAATTTGGGTTTTCCTCAAAAACCATGTCAAAATAGGGTTTTTTAGCAAAACATGGTCAAACCCAGTGTACACCGGTCGACCGGTGACAGCGCAGTGCAACACCACTGGTCGACCGGTGGTGTGCAATTCGGTCGACCGCATAGGTCGACCAATCCGGTCAACCGCACAAGTTAACCTGTGAAGAATAGCAGGGCGAGGAAAACCCACGGAATCAGCCCAAAAACCTACAAATCTGAGTCCAAATCGAGATATGTCAAAGGAAAATGACTAGATCTGGGTTCGAGGTACTGAATCAAGTCTAAAGAACCCAAGATCTCTAATTTCTACCATAGTTTTACTCAAAATCCATCAAAATCTATTTCGAACCAAAAATAAGTTTTTAAATTCAAAAATCTAAGTTTCAAGAGAAGTTTTTCAGAAATCTTACCTCGAATCCTTCTCTTGACGTTGAAAACTTCTTGAAATTTCTCTTTGGTTCTAGATTTGGATGTTTGAATCAAAACGGGAGAGAGATAGAGAGAAAAAAAATGAGAGTGAAGAGAGAGAGAGTGAGTATGCACGGGAAGGAAAGGAAAGGAAGGAAAAGAAAGAAAAAGAAAAAGGAAAAGAAAGAAAAAAAATGGGCAGGTGTCAAGCATTTAAAATAACAGTCCAGAAATGTGCCCATACACATTTCTGGGTAAAAATGTAAACACTGAGAATATTTAAATACCTTGGAATTATTTAAATCTACTCATCAGAAACATTTATTAAATGATAATCAATTAATTAAACGAGATTAGGCACACTAATAAATCTTTATTACCTTAATTAATCTCATTTAATTCTTCAGGGTGTTACACGTCTAAACTCACGGAAGTGATTTTGCTTCCTATCTTCGGTCGGTCGCTCATTCTGAGCTTGAGTGGCCATGCCTTGGAAAGCAGCATACATGGCGCGCATGAATTCTTGACTATGTGGTGCCGGGTTGTTAACCGACCTACTACGCGGCGGCATCTCATTTAACTGAAAAGAAACTAGATTGTTTATTGGATTCCTGATGTCACACATGTATGTACAATCATGTGGTTCCTAAACCTAAGTCTCTGATACCACTCTGTCACGCCCCTTGGGCAGGAGTCAATGACGTGGAGGCTCAATTAGGAGTTAAACATTTAATAATTAAAACCAGCAGTGAAATATTAAAGAAATCTCCAAACGAGCCCCACTATTTTGCCGAAAATAAATTACAAAAATATCTCAAGGGGCTAAAACTCTCGCCTCTCACATTGTTTAGGGCTACACCCACAGGATTTATCCACAGGATCTTCAGTATCGTACATACATGAACGTGTAAATGAAACATTACAGACATCAACCACACTCCAGAAATCCAAATATCAGAGTTTACAGAATTTACAAATTCTTACATTCGTACACCAGGAGGATGAACACAATCCTTTCTTAATCGGGTGGTAGCAACTTAGCTACTCCGCACTGCTCCTAGAGTCGCCTGGGATGGGTTTACAATTTATAAAATAATAAAACGTGAGCGAAAGGGCCAATAGGATATATTTTGAATTAACTTTATAAACAAATAAATAAATAAGTACATGAATAAATGATTAAACAATGAAATAAATATAGACATTCAGTTCCAACGCAACAGCCGGAACCACACATCCTTTTTCTCAAAGGAAATATAACTGAAAATCTCTATATTACAGGCATCAATAAGTAATTTATATTATGATAAATTACTTACACAACCACGTGCACAAGCCATATCACCCAGGGCCAGGTTTCGGGTCCTGCCCCCAAGGATGCACTCTCCACATCCTATCTAGGCCATCAGCCGGTTTATCGATTTGAAAGATCTCTTATCTTAAGAAATCATTCATTAAACTTTATGAAATAGTTCATTATACTCCCCAGAACTACAACAAGCCATGGGGGTTAAAATATTTTTCTTTCGCAAACATGCCCTGTCTTTAAAATATTTGCGAGGCCAAAATTCTTTGAAAACAGGCTAACAAAGAAAGGGATCAAGAATATCCTACCTCACAGGTACCAAACCTAGCTCGCGTTACTCGATTCCGACTTTCGCTTCCTCAAGCCCCTAAATCTGAGTCCTCAGCTAGCACTGATACAAAACCACACTTTAGGATCCAATTCTTATTCCTAAAGCAATTCAATACCAATTATACACTTCGATTTCCTATTAGTGTGCCATAATTTAATTACTAGTTTCACAAACCATTTCATGTTTCAAATCATCATTCCAAGGGTTTTCAATCTCAAAAACATGGATTAAAGATGCTAACCCATTCACCGGTCGACCAAATGAAGCTAATTTGGGTTCTCCTCAAAAATCGAGGTTAAAACAGGGTTTTTCAACAAAATCGGGTCAAACCCAGTGTACACCGGTCGACCAGTGATAGGGCAGTCCAACACCACCGGTTGACCAGTGGTGTGCACTTCGGTCGATGGCACAGGTCGGCCTATTATAATGCAGTCCGGTCGACCGCATAGGTCGACGGGTGGAATCAGTGTAGGATGGCCAGAAGGGCCGATCCGAATAAAATCATTACAAAACTTACAATTTCAAGTTCAAATCTAAAATATCTCAAAGGAAAACAACTAGATCCGGGTTCTAAGTACTAAATCAAGTCCAAAGAACCCAAGATCTCCAATTTCTACCATAGTTTTACTTAAAATCCATCAAAATCTATTTCGAACTAAAAATAAGTTTTTAAATCTGAAAAACTTGAGATTGAAGAGAGGCTTTTCAGAAATCTTACCTCAAATCCTTCTCTTGGCATTGAAAACTTCTTGAAATTTTCGTTTGGTTCGAAATCCAGTTCGATTCGATGAAAATTTTTGAACGGGAGATAGAGAGAGTGAGAATGAGAGTGAGAGTGAGAGAGAGAGAGCACACAGGAAAGAGAAAAGAGAAAAGAAGGAAAGGAAAAGGAAAAAGAAAAAGGAAATGGACAGTTATCAAAACATTTAGAGACAATCCAGAAAATGTGCCCACACACACTTCTGGGTAAAATATAATTACTGAGAATATTTAAATACATTGGAATTATTTAAATTTACACGTCAGAAACATTTAATATCTCATAATTAATTAATTAAACCAAATTAAGCACACTAATAAATCTCAATTACCTTAATTAATCTCGTTTAATTCTTCGGGGTGTTACAGTTTTTTAGAAGCCCAAGAGACGGCTCCTCCCGCAATTATGAAAATCTAACTGGATGTGGATTTGTTATCACTTGCACTTGTTATCCAACTTGCATCCGAGTACCCTTCAAGTACCGCCGGATAGTCATTATATGACAAACCCAAATTAATGGTTCTTTTAAGATAACCAAGTACTCTGCTAATTGCATTCCAATATTCAACACCCAGGTTACTCATGAACCTTGACATTTTGCATACCACAAATGCTATGTCAGGTCTTGTACAATGCATGACATACATTAAGCTACCAATCGCACTAGCATATTCAAGCTGTGCCACCGCTCGACCTGCATTCTCTAGTAATTTAATACTAGAATCATACGGGGTATTCGCTTCTTTAAACTTCAAATGATTGAATTTAAGAAGCACCTTCTCAATATAATGAGATTGACACAATGAGTAACCCCCACTATGCTTCCTCACTTTTACAGCTAAGATAGTATCTACCTCACCAAGATCTTTCATCTTAAATTGTGAAATTAGATATTTCTTGGTATCATTTACCCCTTGAATGTTTGATCCAAAGATAAGCAAGTCATCAACATATAAACATATAATCACACCAAAATTATTTATAAATTTAGAGTATATGCATTTATCTACATTATTATGCTTAAAACCATGAGATAAAATGACATTATCAAATTTCTCATTCCATTATTTTGGTGCTTGCTTTAAACCATAAATCGACTTGACTAACTTGCAAACCTTCTTTTCATTTCCAAGCAATACGAACCCTTTGGGTTGTTCCATATAGATTTCCTCATCAAGATCACCATTTAGAAAAGCCGTCTTAACATCCATTTGATGCACATGCAAATTGTATATTGATGCAATTATAAATAGCACGCTTATGGATGTCAATCTAGCTACCGGAGCATATGTATCAAAATAGTCTATACCATACTTTTGTTTAAAGACCTTAGCTACCAATCTAGCCTTGAATATTTGTATAGACCCATCGGTATTATACTTTCTTCTAAACACCCCTTTGTTGCTTATTAGTTTTGATCCCGGAGGAAGATCAACCAAGATCCAAGTTTGATTCGATATAATCGAATCCATTTCATCATTTACGGCCTCTCTCCAAAAGGAGGCATCCCTAGAAGACATAGCTTCAGTAAATGTCTTTGGATCTTCTTCTACAGTAAACAACAATGGTATTTTATTAAGTACACCATTTCTATCTCCTTCAACCAAAAAGGTTAAAGCGTGAGATGAAATAAAATCTGGTGCTAAGTCCTTTTCTTTTCTGTCACGTTGACTTCTTCTCGTTTCGAAATATGTCATAGACTCTTTCCTTTTATTAGTGGAGGTACCGGGAATGTCAACACATGGTTGATTAACATTAAATTCTAATTCAGTGGAAGAATCAAGGCTAAACTTGTTCTCAATAAATTTGACATCTCTTGATTCCACAATGACATTAGAATCTAGATTCAATAATCTATAAGGCTTGGAATTTTCAGCATATCCTACGAAAATACTTTTAATTCCTCTAGCACCTAACTTTGATGATTTAAGGTCAATCACTCTTTAAAAGGCTAGACAGCCCCGCATCTTTAAATACATCAAGTTTGGTTTTCTTCCTTTCCATATTTCATATGGAGATACATGTGTTTTTATAGATGTAATTCTATTGTGAACATGACATGCAGTAAGTAAAGCTTCCCCCCATAAATTATTAGGCAATTTAGCATTAAGAAGCATAGAGTTAATAATATCGGTAAAAATCATATTCTTTCTTTCAGCCAATTTATTTTATTGAGGAGTGAAAGGGGCTGACTTTCGGTGAATAATATCATGCTCTTCATAGAAGGCATCAAATTCATTTGAGAAATATTCACCACCTCAATCATTTCGAACCATTTTGATCTTCATATCTTTTTTGTTCTCCACTTCAGCCTTATAAATTTTAAATTTATCAAAGGCTTCATCTTTTTTTCTAAGTAAATACACATAAGTGTATCTAGAACAATCATCAATGAAAGTGATAAAGTATCTCTTTCCTCCTCTTGTCAAAAGTTCATTATACTCACAAATATCGGTATGAATCATATCTAATATTTGTGTATTTCGTTCGGCTCTAGGAAAGGGTTTCTTTGTCATCTTTGCTTATATGCAAATTTCACACTTATCATTTTTAACATCTTTGTAATTAATTAAGCCGTGTTTAGACATATATTTCAAAGCTTTAAAATTTAAGTGTGCTAAACGTGCATGTCAAACATCAAAAGAATCAACAATATAAAGAGAATTCACATCGTCTTTATTATTAATGCTAAGTTTGTACATGCCATCACAAGAATATCCCTTTCCTACAAACACCCCATTCTTAGATACAATACAATTATTGCCCTCAAGTACAATCTTAAGCCCATTCTTACAAAAGAGACTAGTAGATACAAGAATTTTCCTAATGTCAAGAACATGAAAAATATTGTTCAAAGTAAGCTTCTTTTGGGAAGTAAAGTTGATCTTCACCACTCCTCTCCCGGCAACCTTCACTGCATCATTATTCCCCATGAGAACCGTTTTTCCTTCATTTTTCACTTTGTATGATGAGAACAAATTCTTGTCATTACAAATGTGGATTGTGCACCGGAATCAAGCCACCATTCAGAAGAATTTGTTGTGCACCGGAATCAAACTTGAGCACTGTGAGAAGAAAGAACAACTTTCCTTTCCAGCGGGTACCGTCAAATCTATCAAGTTGGACATTCAGATTGAGGAAAGACGTCATGTTCTTTTCAAGCTCCTTGCAGCAATTTAACACCTTAAAGATTGTTGGAGAAATTTGAGTGTAGAGGGTGAAAAGAATGCAGAAACAAGAGATGGTTTGAGGTGTATAGGAAAACTTTCCTTTAAGGTTTTATTTGCCCTCACTTCTCAAAGTTTGTTAATAAGTTTCAATAGCAAATTATCCCTAAGATACAACGAACCCTTGAACACAATATCTAGTAATAATATTGAGTTTTAGAACATAAAATCAAGTCTGTAAATTTTCTGGAGAATTAATAAAGACAAAGGTGTCATTTCATGAATGAATGCATTCTCTTTAAACATTACAACCATTCTCATAAAAGTACCTTTTTAATGTAAAGATATCTTTTCATAGATAAATACACCTATTACAATAGTTATATCTATTGTTAATTGGTGTTTAGATGTATGAAAACATATCACTAATGGATGTAATGGTTCAAAACGTTTTAGATCATATAAACTCACGAAAACATTATTTTCTGCATAATTTTCGCTGCAGCGGATGTTTTCCCGCTGCAGCTGCAAACAAACCCGAGAGATACAAACATTTTGGCTCCAGCCAAAATATTTCGGCTGCAGCTGGTTTGACTGAATCAAAGCAATTTTTCTGCTACAACTTTTTGAAGTCCCTTTAACACGAGTTGTCATGTTTTAATAATTAAACCACTTGTAATTTTGATCCAGACATATTGTAATCTCTCTAACAATATATATATATATATATATTATGTATATATTCATATATATCTCAAGTGGTACGGCAAAGTTACTGAAGAAAAAAGACAACGAGACGACCAATGTTTATTTGTTATTTATTTATTTGTATGTGTAAACTGAGTTGATGTACATTACCTCCCCGGTGTCCACAGTAACCACATGAGGCTTGAAGTTCCCAGTACGGCTGTGGTTGTATGTTCTTCCCCTTCACGAATAAGAGTTCAAATGTTAGATAAAGATTCAAGATTGTTTCACAAAAACAAAAACAAAACAAAAAAACAAAAAAAAAATTCAAAATTTGCAATTTTGGTGACATGATATAGTTGGATCCAACTATCTGATATAGTTAATAAACTACAAAGTGGCTCATGCATGTAGGTAACAAATGAATTTTCCCTTTAACAAACAAAGAAAAAAGAAAATAATATCTGAAATACTTCTGAGACCCCAAACAAACAACAGTCAAAAAGTACAAACTCAACTTTCCCAAAAATGGAGTTTGGATTAGAAGGAAAGACCAAAAAAAGTGATATATCCTTTTAATTCTGGCTTAGTTAGAAAGAGAAAAGAAAAAAAGTGATCTTCTTGTAATACCAAAAAAGGCAAGTTAACAAGGACAGATCCCACTACGGATCCTAACATAAGTTCCGACCTTTTCTTCTATTCCCAAATTACCCCTCTTTTTCGGGAAATACAATTAATTCATTTACTTTCATTTTTCATTTTTCATTTTTCCATATATGTTAGAATTTAGATAGTACTAAATAATAAATTGAATGTCATATATTTTTCAAATCAGTAATTTTTTATTGTAAAAGTTGATATTTTTCATTTTTCCATGTAGTTAGTGTTTAGAAAAATAGGTGATTTTCGTATAAATTTATAGGCAATCTTTATGGTAGGGCAGCTTTTTTTTAGCCTAGGTAGAGCTTGTAAAATAATGGCAAGTCAAGGAAAACGGTAATCCTGATGATTCTAATCTAACTGTATAAAAGTCTCAATGCGCAGAGCGCTCCTTCGGTCACGTAGGCAGCCGTTTTGTCCGCCTTTTTTTCCTTCTCTTTTTTAGATTTTTTCCTTTGTTCTTTAACCCTTCTTTAGTTTTTATTTATACTCCTACTAAAATATTGTGTGCTTTCACTAAAATAGATATATATTTTTTATATATTTCTATTAAAATAAATATATTTTTTTATACGCTCCACACTAATTCACTTTACTCTTTTAGTTTTTGACTTTTTATCTACCTCATCATTCATTGGTCGTAAGAAAGGGAAAGTTTTGTTTCAGCAAAAAAAGAAAGAGAAAGTTCCGATAAAGTAAAGAGAAAGTTGCAGACAAAAAGAATTTATGGTTCATTGAATAATTGTTTGTCCAAAGTGGTCCAAGCCCCAGCCAATTTCAAGTTTTCAAGAGGTGGATTTTAACATTTTGACATCAGGTAACCTTCAAGAAGACAAAAACCATGCTTTCCTTTTTTAATTAGGTATATATATATATATATTAATATATATATATATATACAACATTGTTGTTGTTCATTTTATTGCTTTAGGAATTTGAGCCCCATAATACCATTGTAAATGGTTTTGATGTTTTGGGTGAAAATGACATCTGTGTAAATGGTTTCAATGTATTGTTGGGTGACATTTTATGACATGATTTACATCTGTGTATTGGGCGACAAAAATAAAATCCATCATTTTCTTTTTTTAATTAGATATCATGGTAAATGGTTTTCTTTTTTAATTAGCTCTTCCAAGCCTGAAGTTTTTTTTTTTTAGTTTGAAATATTCTTTTAGCAAGTTATATAAGTTTTTAAATGATTATAACTTATTGGAATTCATTAATAATATCATTATCAATTTTTTTCTTTATAACAGCAATGTGGAAGTTTTTGAAAAGAAAGTCAGATGAAACAACGCTTCCTAGTCCAAGTGAAAAAAGATAAAGTTACAAAAACTTGGGTGGAGTACAACCCTGAAAATCTCCCAACAGATCCTGGATTGAGGCCTTCAATTTTGGATTATAATCCTAATGTTCGAGATGAAGTTCGAAGAAAATATATGAATAATGGTCGTTGTCAGCCTTCAAAGCATAATTTTCCATTGAAACAATTTAGAAAAGAAGCGAGAGGATTCAATCCTGATTGGTTTAAGGAATGTTCAAATTGGCTAGAATACAGGTATATCAAAAGATGCTGCATTTTGTTTGTGTTGTTATCTTTTTAAATCATGTAATTAAAGGGGAGCATGCAGGTGGTGACTCCTTTGTTGGCAAAGGATTTTCAAATGGGAAGAAGAAAGAAAGATTGCAAGTTCAAAGCATAGTTTATTTGTTGATACTAAAGCTTGGAGAAAATGTGAAGCCGTGATGAATCAAGAGCAACACATCGATAAAATTTTGGAAAAGCAAACAACAGAAGCTCGCAATGACTATCAAACTCGTCTAAATGCATCAGTGGATTGTATTCGATATCTTTTAAGACAAGGTCTTGCATTTCAGGGTCATCAGTGGATTCGATCCAATCATTTGATTTTGTGTTTAGTCTTCATTTGATGAGAAATATATTAGTTGTTACGAATGAGCTGTCAAAGGCATTGCAAAGAAAAGATCAAGATATTGTGAATGCCATGAGTTTAGTGAAAATATGCAAACAAAGGTTGCAAATGATGAGAGATAGTGGGTGGGATTCTCTTTTTGATCAAGTCTCTTTATTTTGCCAAAATCACAACACTGATATTCCCAACATGAATGACATCTTTAGAGCGCGGCGTAGATCACGACGCAAGGTTTAAGAAGTTACAAACTTACACCAATTTCGCGTGAAGTTATTTTACTATGTCATTGATATGCAACTTCAAGAATTAAATGATCATTTCACTGAGGTAAATACTGAGTTGGTTCTCTGTGTAGCTTGCTTATGTCCAAATGATTCATTTATTGCTTTTGATAAGAGAAAGTTGATTGAGCTTGCTAAGTATTATCCCGAAGTTTTTTATGTGGCCGAACTTATGATCTTGGAGAATCAACTTGAAACTTATATCATTTATATGCGCCCGAGTAAAGATTTTACTGGATTGAAAGGTATTTGTGCTCTTGCACAGAAAATGGTTGAGACAAGAAAGAATAATGTGTATCCATTAGTTTATTTGTTGATTACTTCGGCATTGATTTTACTGGTTGCTACTGCTAATGTGGAGAGAATATTTTCAGCCATGAATATTGTGAAGAATCGGTTACGAAATTGAATCAGAGAGCAATGTATGAATGACAGTTTTATCGTATACATCGAGAAATTTTTTTTTGATAATGTTGACAATAAAAATATTATGCAGCGTTTTCAAAAAATAAAAACTCGTCGTTTCTTATTGTAATATGTCTTATGAATTTTTAATATATGTATTTTGTAGCTAACGAAAAATACTATGATAATTTTTCATATTTTTCATGTTATTAATTTGTTAAAAAAATTTAGTGTACGCCTCTACTGAAGTGAAAGGTTGGCTCCACCACTACATGTGCATGAAGGGATCTAATTTTATTCGAAAATCTATTTACTCGTGGGAACTGCCTTAAATATGCTGGGAAAAATCTGGTTTAAAAGGTGTGGGATTGAAATGGATTAAAGTTTCAACCTGCTACTGGTCGCAACACTGGGACAAAATTAAAAACCCTATTTCCCATTTACCCACCCCAATTAATTATATCCTATTTTTCATATAAATATATAGTATAATATATAATATTAAGTATGATATATTAATAATGTATACGTATGTATGAAAACATGAATTTTGATCCACTTATTTTTCTAAATCTAATTTTTTTAATTGCTAAAAAAATATATTTAATTATCTTTTAATCTCTCCTACTATTATATGTTTAAAATCAAAATGTGTTTCTCTAATATGGTTGCTCAGCTGACTCACGTACACAATAATATGACACGTCCCCAAACCTAATATACAGACAAACGACAAAAAATTCCCAAAACGATAATATACGACCGTAGAAAAAAACTGATAAAAGTTGGAGAAACAACAATAACAATTTATTGAAGGTGGAAATTGATACTCTATAGCACTATATAGGCGACAAATCATAAAACTACAAGTCGAAGAAAACGGCAACATAATAAAGATATGCGACAAAATATCGCCAAAGGATAAAAAAGACACAGTGCAGTAAAAAATGACAGCGAATGCTACACAACGTTTAACGAAAAATCGACAACAAAAAGCTACATTAAACTGAGAAACGACAACGTCAATGTACTAGGAAGCTAAAAATGATAGCAAAGTGAATAAAAAGATGAAAAATAAAATAACAATTCAAGGAAATTGGCAACACCAAGGAAAAACACCCTAAAAGATTGCTAAATGTTCGGAAACGTACGAGGAGAAAATAAGAAGCGACATGCTCTGAAAATGACAACAAATTAAATGAAAAATCGAAACAAAAGTTTATTGAAATAAATAGCAACAGACATGTTATAAACAACGATGTCAAATCAAATTCATAAGATGTTGATCGCTGTAGAGGGTAAAATCTACAATTAGAGAATTTAAGGGCCAACAGTCAAGTTAGGAGTCATTAATTAGTGAAATTGATCCGCTGTGAGAACGAGAGCGTTAGTAAACATGAAAGTAAAGCGAAAACAATAAAAAATCATAAGAATTTATAGTGGTTCCCCTGATAATGCATGGTACGTCCACTGTAGGGCTCTAGTGGTTTCACTATGACTGTTCAAAAACGTTACAAGAGTCATTCTGAGAAGAACAAAATAAAAAAGAGAGAAGTCTGCTAGAAAGTACAATAAATAATAAAGAAATATACTGTAAGTGAGAGTGGAAGCTTTTATGTGCTGTAGAAGCATGCCGAACTGTGTCCAAATGCCTTGTATTTATAGTTGATGAGGCTCTACGAGTTGTTTTCTAATTCTCTGCATGATATGGCCTTCAATTCGTGATATTCCCTTTCTTTTTGGACGCTGCGTGACTTTTCTTAACTTGTTTTGTGTATAATCGACCGGTCAACCATGGTTTTCTGCCCATTTTGAGTTGATCCGGCCTCTTTATTGCCTCATTATTGGAGATATAGTTTCTTTATGTGAAAGACGATCAATTTCGTCGAATGAGAGAGTTGCTTGCGGCCTAAGTCAACCGTTGACCTTTTTCCTCATAAATTCTTCTAGCTGGAGTTGTTGATTTTTTTCCTTTTCTGACTGATTCTGTTGTTAAATCTTGTATAAGGAATGTCTTGAGGATATTCTCTCATGACTTGATGCCTAAGGTTTTCCTTCAACTCGTGAGATCGACCGATGGTATTGACCAGTCGACCAGTCGCTTTAACCTACGTGGGGAGTTACGGTGACTCGTTTAGTGACCTTTCAGAGTCTGAATTGCCACATACACAGTAAAAGATGAGGTACGAAATCTGACCTCAACAATCGCTTTCAGTTATTTTGTCTGGATCCTAAGGAAGGGCATAGAGACTAATCCATATGCTACAATCCAACCAAAAAAGATCTGTATATTGTCCAGACTATTAGTTTTGACTCGAGTTAAATCACGTCAGCCTCTAAATACTCTTGAACAGTCGAAGCTAGAAGATTATTCATTTATTTTATCAGGAAAGAAACAACGGCAGAAAGTCCAAATCTATTGATTTTTTCTCTTCTTTTTCTTCTTCTTCTTCTTCTTCTTCTTTGTTTTGTTTTGTTCTTTTTTTTTTTTTTTTTTGAATTGTAAATCAACAAATATCCAACAAACACAATATACTTGTCTCAGAAACAAAAGAAGGAATTCAGAGAGAGAGAGAGTCCTTGGGCCAAGTTGAAAAGGAGGAAAACTCTCGGACAATAATTGAAATTGAATATTAGAAAACGTAATATAATCTAATTTATAAATAGAAAAACTTACCAGAATATATAATATTATCATATATACTAAAACATATAATATTATCATATATATATATATATATATATATATATATATATATCACCTTACACACGAGAGAGTGGTGGGTCTAGAGGTTATGTGTTTATGGAGTAATTCACGGAACGATAGATGGTAGATGGATTAAAAAAAGCTCCCAAGAAAAACATGTCCCAACTACATAAAATACACGTGTTCATTAAAATCTTGCTTGTGTGCTCTCGAATCGGCATATTCGTTTTGCTTTTATTACAAACATTTACAGATGTTCTAAATAATTGCCTAAAATACACGCGTTCGTTAAAATCTGATTCCACGTGGCACTCCAACTAACTAAGACCTTTACATCTCTGACACTATTATTATCACGTGAATCGTGTGAATTTCTTTCATTGTCCCTAAACAAGCACGAAATTTCAAATAAGGGTAGCAGTTACATCTCTATATATAGCCGAGTAAACAAATAAGTTTTCTCCACATCCAAATATACCATTTACGTAAACTAGTTTTCAAATATTTTCATGCTGATGGCTTCGTCTTCCTTTCTCTCCCTCTCCTTCCTTGTCCTCCTCTTCTCTATCTCCTCTGCCAACACCCGCAAGTGGTCCTTGTCAAATGGTCTCGATCAGAAACCGATCAGCATAATCGAGGCTGCCATTGGAGTTTCTGAAGACCTCCTTAATCTCAATGGGATGGTGAGGCCCCACACACACACATATAAATATATATATATATATATATATTGCTTTTGAAAAGGCACATTTTTTTTAAACAAATCGATAGGCATTGTATTATAACTATTCAACAACTATATATTTGTCGATGATTCTTTTATATGTGGTATTTTGATGTGTTAGAATACACACGTATAAAACTATTTTGTAACCTCAGTATCGGTCTAAGGCATATGCTAGATTCTTTACTAACTGTTTAAAATTATCCAAAACAAAGGTGTTACTAGAGAATATATCATATCTCTTATAGTAAAATTCGGATTACTTAAATTTTTTATAATAATATTTTTAACATATCAAATTAAGAAAAATATGGTCGAGAATTGACAAAAAGAAAATATTGTTGTTAAAAAGTCAGTGTACGTAGAATACCTATTAGTAGGTAAAACAAACTATGCTATGAAGGAAAAAAAAACGAATTTCCTATTTGGTGTTTCTCTTTTATTTTTATCATTTTTTATTTGTCATTACTTATCTGTTAAATGTTCAGTCACTGAAAAGAGAAAATCAAGTTAAAAAACCAAGATGTAAGATTAGAAAAATTTTATTATTTCTCATGCGCCATTATCTAGATTTTCTAATGAAGAACGTTTTTGGTTTGATGTGTGTAGATTTACTTGTTAAATATAAATACACATATATGCATGTATCATCGAAAGTTTAAAATTAATTATTGCCATTTGGAAAACATTTTATAGGAAGCTAAAAACAATCAACGAAGTGGGAAAAGTCAGACGATAGTTGTAGGAACATGGGGAGCCAAAGTGACTGGCTCTAATGGTGTGGCTTTTGATGACGGCGCATACACCGGAATAAGAGAAATCAATTTTGAATATAATAATGAAACTGCTATCGGGAGTATTCAAGTGACCTACGATGTGAATGGTACGCCATTTGAAGCAAAGAAACATGCCAGCTTTATTAAAGGCTTCACACAAGTGAAGGTTAGTTTTTCATTCATTTCTTCATCTTTTAGCTATAAAATTTCTTTCCGGTATTACTCTATATATGTGTCTTTGTGAAAGCATTCTTTAATATGAGCTTATATTTTCGAGATAAGGATCTGTTAATATATATATTAGTAATGAGCTGTTAATATGAAATCATTTACTTATAAATACTCTCCATGTACATATATATAATACTAATTTAATTTTTTTATTTATATTTTGATCTAGATTTCCTTAGACTTTCCAAGTGAGTATATAGTTGAAGTGAGCGGGTACACTGGTAAAGTGAGCGGGTATACAGTAGTACGCTCTTTAACATTCAAGACCAACAAAGAAACTTATGGACCATATGGAGTTACAAGCGGCACACATTTTAAGCTCCCAATCCAAAATGGCTTAATTGTTGGATTTAAAGGAAGTGTCGGCTATTGGTTGGACTACATTGGGTTTCACTTATCACTTTAAGATTACTTATAAAATAATGATGCTACTAAGATGGATCGTTGTTGTCCTATAAATAAGTTCAAATCGCCAAGTATGTAATGGTAGTATTATATGTTCGTTTTGCTAGCAATCTTATTACCATATATGTACAAGGAATGATTTGATGTTTCAAATAAATGTCCATATATTGAGTAATTGGTGATGTGTTATATTACCTCTTGAATTTTGAGTTTGGCTTTCAAGAAAAGCACGAATTTGATGTAATTTTTATAGCAAATAATTAATATGGCTAGTAGTTCAAATCACATATTAATATGGCTTTCAATAAACTATTAATCTATACTCGTTTGGGACTCACATTAAATCACATATTAATAAGTACATAGTCACATTAAATCACATGTGATGTGTCATATGCATAGAGTAAGACATGTATCAATAAGAGCAGATGAGGAAAGAAAAAATGTATATTAAAGCACATCGAAAATAGATAATGAGCTCATATGGATTGTGAGATTTCGCATCAACCCTTTGATGTACAATTTTGAAAAAAAAAAATTTATTACGAAAAATGTGTTTCTTCAACAACAACAAAATAAAGAACATCTATTATAAAAATATATATATATAAATATTTAAAAAATAAATAAAAACACATAATGAAAAACTCAAAAAAACTTTGGGAGAGACACATGTTGTGGAAAAAAAAAAATACAGGTTAGTTTAGTTTCTAGATAACTTCTGGAATTTACTTTTGAATTGAACAATCATGACACTTGCAAAAAAGGAAAAGTAAGAATGCAAGAAAAACAAATTTGTTGGAAAATACATCATGTAATAAAACATCAGAATATGTGAATTGTGATGGGAATTATTATACATAAGTTGCAAATAAGTATGTTTCATCACAGATATGAATTATCAGGAAGTTACACTGATCCAACTCTCTATGAATTTACAGCTTCTTATGGGTCTGAGTTTTATGACCCAAAGACAATGTGATACGTTTCAAAAATACTATCTTAAATCACGAATTTGGTTAGATTAGAACTAGCAAAGTAGGACCAAATGCTTCTTTTTCTCTCTTTTTTTTGGTAAAATAAACGTAACATTGAAAATAAGTTTTTATAAATAATTATATATATATATATATATACATAAATGAAGATGCATATGTGGATAAAATGTATAAAGTATACACGACTTTACATGTATATATATACATATATACATATATATATATATATAACAGTTTGTTTTGAAAAAAAAAAAAAGATCAGGGGAGTAAAATATTTCTAGCTGCATTTCTTTTGGAATATGTTATAATAGTTGACGAAAAAATAGATATGACGATAAGTCGCCTAATTGGATAAAAGACAGTAGGCTTTTCAATACACGTGGTAGTCCCCTCCCTTTTTTTTTTTCTTTCTTTCTCGGCACCAAACTCATGTCGTATTCTATCATAACAAAAGACACAAGAATTTACATTTTACGTTATAAGAAAAATTTATAATGGAAACAACATGCTATTTATTCGACTGAACACTAGTACAAACACACGCTTTAAAACTGTTGTCAAAAGATCAGACGATGGTCGTCTATTTGACAGTTGTTAAATGTGCATTATATTTAATGACTGTTTAAAAACGTCGCTAAAACTATTTTCAAAACGTCATTTTATGCCAACATGACCTTGATGACGGTTTAAAAATGTCGTTAAAACTGTCTAAAAACGTCATCTTATGTTAACGTGACTTTTGACGATGATTTTTGAAAAACCATCGTCAAAAGTTATTTGCAAAAAATGAAAAAAATGTGACGAATGCATCAAACATATGTCCAAGATAACTAGATATCAAATTTATATAAAAAAAGTACAAGATAAAATTGAAATAATAATAATATTTAAACTTGTATTCAACAGTTTCTCTAAAATTTTCGAACCTTATATTCTCTAATTTAATAAAATAGTTGAGCTTACTAGGAATAGTGCTTCCTCAAACTCCATTAGTCTTTGTTTCTCTATAACATGCAAAGAAAGATGGAACTTGGTATAATTAGGCAGTCAATTTTATTTCAAGAACAACATAATAAATTTGTATATTATTCAAATATGTAATTATTTAGATATCTTGAATATTAATGGGATGTTTGTTTCAAGGGTTTGTCTCTAGTTCTGAAATATGGTTCTTGATTCTCTACAGTGTTTTTCTCTCAAAAAAAATTGAATTTTAAAAATCAGAATCATGAATTATAATTCTGAACCCATGAACTAAACGTCTCATAAGTTTTGAATTTTCATCAACAAGGTCAAGAAAACAACCTAATATATATTACTAATAATTTTACAGAAGAAAATTGATGCATACCATTCAGAAAGGACCCGTCATGAAATGGATAAAGACCATATTGCGAGGATAAAATTTAGGCTGAACACAAATAGAAAGAAGTAGAACAAACAGAGGTTGAGACATTCAGATTGCTAGAATGAACACTCAAAATGACAATTGAAAATGCAAAATGATGCTTAAAGAATTGCTCACCATTCCAGCAAACATACAACTACAGCTCCAGATATCTAATGAGTAATCGTAATCTTGTAAATCAACAAGAAGTTCAGGGCCTTTGAAATATCTGGAAAAGAAATGGTTTGAAATAAACTTTAATTCATGTTCAGTTTCCTAGAAACTTTAATCCACTGAAACAATGTTTTTGTCATTGGATTAATTTTTTAACCATCTGATTCGGAGTACGAAGAGTTCTGTATTTCTCTTTGTGGTCGCGCACTTTAAGGTTTTAACGCATACCTCTAGCTTGCTATACTAGTGTTACTAATTTAAGTGTGTGTTTACTTTGTTGTCTTGTCTGATCAAATGATGTAGTGATGTTCATGTATAACTGAAAATCACTCTTGTGTATTCAAGAGTTAATAGATTAACCAGTGTCGGCTCAAGTATACTTAGGGCCTTAAGCAAACATCTTAAACAGGGATTTTTTTTAAAAATTTAATAAAATAGTTGAGCTTACTAGGAATAGTGCTTCCTCAAACTCCATTAGTCTTTGTTTCTCTATAACATGCGAAGAAAGATAGAACTTGGTATAATTAGGCAGTCAATTTTATTTCAAGAACAACAAAATAAATTTTTATATTATTCAAATATGTAATTATTTAGATATCCTGAATATTAATGGGATGTTTGTTTCAAGGGTTTGTCTCTAGTTCTGAAATATGGTTCTTGATTCTCTACAGTGTTTTTCTCTCAAAAAAAATTGAATTTTAAAAATCAGAATCATGAATTATAATTCTGAACCCATGAACTAAACGTCTCATAAGTTTTGAATTTTCATCAACAAGGTCAAGAAAACAACCTAATATATATTACTAATAATTTTACAGAAGAAAATTGATGCATACCATTCAGAAAGGACCCGTCATGAAATGGATAAAGACCATATTGCGAGGATAAAATTTAGGCTGAACACAAATAGAAAGAAGTAGAACAAACAGAGGTTGAGACCTTCAGATTGCTAGAATGAACACTCAAAATGACAATTGAAAATGCAAAATGATGCTTAAAGAATTGCTCACCATTCCAGCAAACATACAACTACAGCTCCAGATATCTAATGAGTAATCGTAATCTTGTAAATCAACAAGAAGTTCAGGGCCTTTGAAATATCTGGAAAAGAAATGGTTTGAAATAAACTTTAATTCATGTTCAGTTTCCTAGAAACTTTAATCCACTGAAACAATGTTTTTGTCATTGGATTAATTTTTTAACCATCTGATTCGGAGTACGAAGAGTTCTGTATTTCTCTTTGTGGTCGCGCACTTTAAGGTTTTAACGCATACCTCTAGCTTGCTATACTAGTGTTACTAATTTAAGTGTGTGTTTACTTTGTTGTCTTGTCTGATCAAATGATGTAGTGATGTTCATGTATAACTGAAAATCACTCTTGTGTATTCAAGAGTTAATAGATTAACCAGTGTCGGCTCAAGTATACTTAGGGCCTTAAGCAAACATCTTAAACAGGGATTTTTTTTAAAATTTATATATGAGAAAATTGCACAATTTACTTTTAAAAGTGTATAGGTTTAGATTTTTACCCTTTATTCTTTATTAATATCCTTTTACTAGTATAGTTATTTGATAAAAAGGTTATTAATCAAGAGTAGTTAAGGGAAGAAATCTTTACCTATGCACTTTTAAATGGTATTTGTCTCATTTTCCAGCTTAACGTGTTGAAATTTATTTTTCTTGCCTTTTGAAATGCAAATGCATTAATTGAATATCTACGTTTGAGTTCATCTAATAATTTAAAATCAACAGACAATATGACTAATCTATTTAATCTCTAATATTTTGTTGTTCCTCCACATCAACCATCACATGATCAACTTTTTTGTAACATAATTTACTTTGGGCTTTTCTACTGCAATTTCACTATTTACTGATTCATTTAGATAGGTTTATTCTTGAGTTATTCATGCGAGAAATTTTTCAAGAGCTCTTTTTTATGAATGAATCAAACTATTCATTATTTATTAGGTTTGGAAACCAAATAATTACTCAATACAACACAAAAAATAACAAGGATATATATAAAATAGCTATTATGAAACTCAAATAATAATGATTGATAAATTGGCAAGAAAGAATTAAGAAGTAAATATAAACTTGAGAACTCGAAAAACTCTCAAAATAATGTTGATGAGTGGAAAAACAGGAAGAGGTAGAGCTCGCAATAGATTATAGATCATTTCGCAGTGTCTACCTGTAAAATATATAATGTTCGTTATCAGTAGTAGTTTTTTTTTTTTTTTTCAAGTGTATTGTACTTAATGAAAAAAGAAAAGAAAAGGAATTAGTTGGTTTAAAATAAAAGAAAAGCCATTGATATCCACGCGAAGCAAATGTAATAGAGCATTAAAGGATTAGGGGAGTAGACTTAACTAAAACTAAATTAAAGCTGCCTAAGACCTCTTGGTTTAATGGTATTAAAAGTTCGGGTGGAGAGAGATTTAGAGAAGTTGGTTCAATTCCATCTTATATAAAACAAAAAAATAAAAAATAAAAATTAAATAAGAGCTAGCCGTTTAAAATAAATGATAATATTTAATTTAGGTTCGGTTGAGCTCTCCTAGAATGAGCTAGCCTGTTTGTATATATGCGTATAAAGAGTATCGACTTCCACCCATGATCCTCCCCAAATGCAGTTCTAATTCAAATTTTTAGGTCAATTAGTTTTTGGTTTTTAATTAATGTAAAGTGAATGACGTTATAGAAATATATAATAAATGAGGAGTATTAATTTTGGGTAAAAATTACCAGACGTGACCCTTTTTTAAGAGTTGAATTAAAATGTGGCTTACTTTTACAAATATCACATATAAGGCCTTTTTTTAAAATTGTATTTTTTTGACACCCCAAAAATGCCCTTCTATTTATTTTATTGGGCATTTTTTGTTTATAACGAACTGCTATATTTTTCTCTTCCAGAAAAAAAAAAAAAAAAAAAAAAAAAAAAAATTCATTTAGATCTGAAAATTTAAATTATTACCCCCTATTTCATCTAGCTTTTAACGTTTTTTTAATTACTTTGGCTCCCTGCAATAGTTTTTGAGAGGTTATTGAGTTTTGAGAGTGTCAGATTTTTTTTGCTTTTCCCTTTTAATTTGCGTTTACGTATATTACTACTCTTGTTATTGTTTTGTAGATATATTGTCGCATCTTTTTATTGTTTTGTATATATAATGATACGTGATTTCATTGGTATTGTTTTTTTTAATATAGGTTTTTGACGTTTAAACTGATGGGATCGGCAACCAATAGTTGGAAGTTGACAATGTATTGGCAGAATTTTTGGATGATGTTGATGACATGAATGATCGTGAGAAGCACATGAACGACGATGATTTGTAATTGACCATGTCGATGTAACAAAAATGCCAGATACTTATGATATAAACGATAATGCAGCTTTCAAATCCAAGTTTGAATTGCAAAAGGCATTGCATATGATCGCGTTGAAGAACGATTTCGAATTCAAAATAAAGAAATCAAATGGCACAGCATTAGTCGTTCATTGCAAGGAGGATAAGTGTGATTGGTACTTCAGGACTTCTAGGTTGAGAGGAGGGTACTTGTGGAAAGTCCGTAAATATGTCCGCGAGCATTCTTGTACATTAGAGATTGTTTAATCGGATCATCGTCCTGCAATTAGTCTAATAATTAGTAGCTGCATGAATGATAGATTTTCTGGAAAAAAAAAAAAAAAAATGGAGATAGGACTATCCCTGGAGACATTATTGACCACATGCGTCAGAAGCATAAGGTAAATATGTTAGTTATAACAAGGCATGGAGGGCACAGGGATTGTCTTTAGATGCTATTAGGGGATTGCCTGATGAATCCCACTTAGAACTGTCATCTTATTACTTTGTTTTGGACTAGTCTACCAATCCTGGCATAAACTATATTCTTTATTTTTTATTTTTTATTAGACAATTTATATTATTCCAACTATTGTTATCTACATTTTTTTAATGATATTATCATTATTTTGATGGATTTTGTGTTTTAACAAATGCTGTAACAGACACTGGATTAATGACCGATGATAAGGGTTGTTTCTTATACTTGCGTGGTAACCTAAAACATATTTTGAAGGTACTGGGATTGTAAGTGCTTTTGAAGCTAGCGCTAGGGCTTATACAATTTCTGATTGCGAGAGGTACATCCGTCAGTTGGACGACATTAATCCAGAAATGTCCGATAGCTGCTTCATATGCCGACAAAAGAGGCTGTCATGATTCATCGACTCGTAATGAAAAAAGGAAAAAAAAAATAATATTTTAGTGTAAGGACTTACCTCTTTGGTCACTTCTTTGATATTGGGAATTGTAGTTGTGTTCACAATTATCGTTTCCATAGGATTAACGAGTGAAAAATCCTGGAAAAACATTTTGTAATGGTAACTTTCAAGTACATTATTATAATGACAACCATTAAATATCATAATGAATTAAAATTTTTGACACTCTAACATGTATACCAGATCATTCCTTTTCTTTGTCTCATTGTCATTATTGATAGTACTTTCAGACACTTACACCTGTAGAAAACATCAAATTCAATTAAATATCAAGTTCTTATTGCTTAAACAAAAATCATTATAACAATTGAAATATATGTTACCAAACCTGGTTTTGATTATTCTTTTTACGGTGTTGTTTAGCCATATCCAACAACATTTACGTATCCATTGTTGCAATAGAATGCGATCTAAACTGTCCACAGACTGTGTATCTGCCTTATGGTTTGCAAATGGTACACTCTGTTTTACCACTATCACACTATGAATTTTCTCGACCATGGTAAACAACTTTTCTAATTTAGCACTCATTTCCTTCTGTGTGTTTTCAACTTTTTTAATTCTATCACTTTGAACCCGATTTAGTTATGGTGTCTCCTGAACTTCGAAACTACGATCACTGTTGTTTTCATCATTCATGTTTGCTTCGTTTAAATCGAGTTGACTAATGGGTGGATACTCTTCCAAAGCTCCATCGAAAACAACCATATATGGTGCCTCCAACTCAGAGCTAGATGGAACCAAATTATTGACCTCAACCTGAATTATCAAACTCAAAAAAGAAAAAAAATGAAATTAAAAAAAAAATACAATAATGAAAGAAAAAAGTGAATTAATGATGTTATAAATAAAATAGTGTCACGTCCCCCAAACAGGGTGGGTGACGTGGAGCTCGATTAGGAATTAATAAAGCAAATTCCTAACCGGGCCCCACACTTAACTGCATTAAAAATATAAATAACTTACAGAATCCCGGAGCCTCTGACACACAAGGCTCTATCCCACAGGACATACAGTATCGTACAAACATGCTCATGTAAATAATTATTACAACAGACATCAACCACAGTCTAGTAAATCCAAATATTACATAAGTTCATAGAATTCTCAATTCCTTACATTTATTCAAGAGGATGAACTCAATCCTCTCTTGATCCAATAGTAGCAATCTTCCGCTACCCCGCACCGCTCCTAGAGTCTCTTGGGAGGGGTTTAATACATTTGAAACATAAAACGTGAGCGAAAGGCCCAGTAGGATATAATTTGCAAGGATGTAAAATAAATAAATAGATAAAGTGCAAGTAAATGAATAAATGGGTACGTAAAAGAATAGACATTCAGTTTCAACAAACAACCAGAACCTCACTTCCTTTTTCTCAAAGGAAATAAATGTAAAATCTCCATATTACAGGCTTCAGCAAGTAATTAGTACAAATTACTTACCTGACCAAGTACCTCGCCTACCCGGACCGAGTTTCGGGTTCTACCCCCGAGGATGCACTCTCCGCATCCTATCTAGGCTTACAGCAATAGACTCTATTACCAGTTCACAAGATCTCTTTGCTTAAGAAATCATTCATTAACATTTTGAAATCGTTAATACGACCCCACGAACTACTCAAGCCGTGGGTCCCATGACTGGACAAGCCATGAGGTTCCATGACTAAACAAGTTATGGATTCCATGGACAGGACAAGCCAGGGATTTCCATAAACTAAACAAGCCATGGTTTTCAAAACGTTTTTCTTTCACAAACCAATCCCTTTCTTTAAAACATTTTCAAGGACGAAATCCTTTTTGAAAACAGGCTCACAAGGAAAAGGGATAGAAATCCTACCTCGCCCGATCAAACCTGGGACTAGCGTTGCCGTTTCCGGCTTCCGCTTCTTCAAGCCCCTTCAGTCTGAATCCTCATCAATCATTGATGCAAGAGAACACTTTAGGATTAACTTTCATTCCTAAAGCAATCCAAATCTCAATTTCCAACCAAGATTTCCTATTAGTGTGCCATAATCCATTTTCATGTTTCAAATTATCATTCCAAGAGTTTTCAATCTCAAATCAAGGATTAACAATGCTAATCCATTTATCTCAAGTCCCCAAATGAAGCTAATTTGGGTCCTCCTCGAAAACAGGGGTCAAAACAGCAATTTCAGGCCAATCAGGGTCAAACCCCGTGTCAACCGGTCGACCGGTGACAGAGCAGTGCAACACTACCGGTCAACCGGCAGTGTGCACACCGGTCGACTGGACCGGTCAGCCTACAATCCGGTCGACCGAATAGGTCGACCGGTTTCCATGTGATCCAGTCGACCGGACAGGTTCACCGGTGGAATCAGCTGCGCGAGAGAAGCTCACAGAAATCAGTCCAAAACCTGCAAATCCAGTCCTAAATCGAGATATTTCAAAGGGAAACCACTAGATCTGGTTTCTAGGTCCTAAAACAAGCCCAAAGAACCCAAGATCTCCAATTTCTACTCTAGTTTTACTCAAAAACCATCAAAATCCGGTTTAAACCAAAAATAAGTTTTGAAATTCAAAAACTTGGAATTCAAGAGAGGTTCTTTCAGTAATCTTACCTCGAATCCTTCTCTTGACATTGAAAACTTCTTTAAATCATTCCTTGGTTAAAGATCCATTTTGATTTGGGACAAAAATGAGAGAGGGAGAGAGTGAGAGAGAGCACGGGAGAGTGAGAGAGAGAGTGAGGGAGAGTGACGCACGGGAAAGGAAGGGAAAAAGAAAGGAAAAGGAAAAAGAAAGGAAAAAGGAAAAAGAAAAAAAAGGAAAAGGAAAGAAAAGGACATGTGTACAATATTTTAAAACAACAGTCCAGAAATGCGCCCATACACACTTCTGGGTTAAAATAAATTACTGAGAATAATTTAAATACCTTGGAACTATTTAAACTCACACGTGTCAGAAACATTTATTAATTAAACTCAATTAATAATTCAGATTAGGCACACTAATAATCTCAATTACCTTAATTAATCTCAATTAATTCTTCAGGGTGTTACAGCGCCACCTCCCTTAGGCAATTTCGTCCCCGAAATTAAAGCCTACCTCAAAGTGTGAATAGATGCGGATACTGCTCCTGCATCATCGTTTCAAGCTCCCATGTCGCTTCCTCAACTCCATGGTGCTGTCATAATACTTTTACTAGAGGAATCTCACGATGACGCAGATTCTTTATCTTCCGGTCAAGAATCTGAAATGGTGCCTCCTCGTACGACACGTCATACTATATTAGAACGTCAAACCACTGCACTACTGCTTCCGGCTCAGGTTGACATTTCCGAAGCATGGAGACATGAAACACGTCATGCACGTGAGATAATTCAAGCGGTAAGGCCAACCGGTAAGCCACCACTCTGATTCGTTGCACGATCGGGAATGGTCCCACATACCTTGGTGCAAGTTTCCCTTTCACACCAAACCGAACAACTCCCTTGCGTGGGGAAACTTTCAGCAAGACAAGGTCGCCTTCTTAGAATTCCAAAGGCCTACGCCTTCTGTCAGCATAACTCTTCTAACGACTTTGAGCTGTCAACAGTCGTTCCCGAATCACAGCTATCTTCTCATTATTCTCTTGAATGACTTCCGGTTCAGTGCTCAGTCGATCCTCTGGTTCCAACCAACACACAGGTGACCTACAAGGACGACCATACAGAGCTTCAAACTGTGTCATTCCAATACTGGCCTGATAGCTGTTGTTATAAGCAAACTCAGCTAGATGCAGGTACTTCTTCCAGTTCCCACCAAATTCCAAAATACAAGCACGAAGCATATCCTCCAGAATCTGAATTACCCTTTCAGATTGCCCATCAGTCTGAGGATGAAATGCTATGCTGAAATTCAAGTCTGTTCCCATGGCTTCCTCGAAACTCCTCTAATACCTTGCATTGAAGTGGGTATCACGATCGGACGTGATTGACAGTGGTACTCCGTGTAGTCTCACGATGTGCTCCAGTTATAATTCTGACAGAATCTTCTGAGAATACATCGCACGGAATGGTATGAAGTGCGCGGACTTCGTCAACCTATCCACCACCTCCCAGATGGCGTCGTGCTTCAGCTCAGTCCTCGGTAGCCCCATCAGAAAGTCCATAATGATGTGTTCCCATTTCCATCCAGGGACAGGAAGAGGTTGTAACTCTCCTGCTGGCTTCCGATGCTCAGCTTTAATCCGGAGGCAAGTCACACATTCCAAGACATACTCACGAACGTCCCTTTTCATGCCTCTCCACCAGTACTGTCTTTTCAGGTCCTGGTACATCTTTGTACTTCCCGGATGTATGGCATACCTCAATTTGTGTGCCTCTTGCAGAATCATCTTCTTTACCTCACCCGCCTTAGGAACAGTAAGGCGGTTGTGAAAATACAAGGCTCCATCCTCTCGGATTCTCCAATCCTCGAATTGCTCTCCATTCTGGATTCGAATCCAAATTCCTTGGAGGTGTGGATCCTGCCATTGATTCTTCTTAACCTGTTGCATAATATCCGGTGTAGAGATCAAATTGTACACCATAGCCTGATTATGATCTTCGTAGAACTGAAGATCATACTCACTCACCACTTCAGTCCTTTTCCAATCTTCCAAAGCTAATGATGCCAGAGTCCCCGCCGTCTTCCTACTAAGGGCATCAGCCACCACATTAGCTTTTCCAGGATGATAATGCAGAGTGAAGTCCTAATCTTCCATACACTCCACCCATCTCATTTGCCTGAGATTCAAGTCTTTCTGAGTAAACAAGTACTTCAGACTTTTATGGTCAGAGAAGAGCTGAAACTTTACTCCATAGAGATAACATCTCCATATCTTCAGAGCAAATATTACCGCTGCGAGCTCCAAATCATGAGTGGGGTAATTTCGTTCATGTGATCTTAATTGGTGAGATGCGTACGCTACCACGCATCCCCCTTGCATTAAGACACAACCAAGTCCACTCCCCGAGGTGTCAAAATACACCTCATATGGTTCCTCACTATCAGGAACAGTCAAGACTGGTGCACTTGTCAGTCTGACCTTCAATTCCTGAAATGTATTTTCACACTCAGCGTCCCACTGGAGTCTGACTTCTTTCTTGGTCAACTGAGTCATCGGTGCAGCAATACTCGAGAAGTCTTTCACGAAACGCCGATAGTACCCTGCAAGTCTGAGGAAACTGTGAATCTCCGCTACATTCTTCGACCTTTCCCACTGTAGCACAGTCTCAATCTTAGAAGGATCGACAGAGATTCCTTGTCCTGAGATCACATGCCCAAGGAACTTCACTTTTGTCAACCAGAAGTCACACTTCTCCTTTTTAGCATACAACTGGTGTTCTCGAAGAGTCTGAAGAACAATTCTCAAGTGCTGCTCATGTTCTTCCCAGGCCTTCGAGTAAACCAGTATGTCGTCAATGAAGACGATCACGAACCGATCCAAGTACGGTCGGAAAACAAGGTTCATCAAATCCATGAATGCGGCCGGGGCATTAGTCAACCCAAACGGCATTACCAGGAACTCGAAGTGTCCATATCGAGTTCTGAAAGTAGTTTTCGGAATGTCTTCCTTCTTAATTTGTAGCTGATGGTACCCAGATCTCAAGTCAATCTTAGAGTAGAACTGTGATCCACCCAACTGATCGAATAATTCATCAATCCTTAGCAGTGGGTATTTGTTCTTCACAGTTACCCTATTCAATTAACGGTAGTCAATACACAACCGAAGAGATCCGTCGTGCTTTTTCACAAATAGCACTGGTGCACCCCAAGGGGAAGTACTATTCCGGATATACCCCTTTTCTGCCAGCTCCTCAAGCTGCGTTCTTAATTCTTTCATCTCCGCTGGAGCCATCTAGTATGGAGGGATGGAAATAGGTGCCGTTCCCAGAACTAAATCAATATAGAATTCAATTTCTCGATCTAGCGGTAAACCAGATAGCTCATCAGGAAATATATCTGCAAACTCATCCACTACAGGGATTCCCGCACTATCTCCAGTTACCTCGGGTTCACCTTCTAAGGCAAGAAAGGAAGAAAAACATGCTAGATTCCTCCGTCCCCCAACACTGTACTTTAGCTGATGGTACCCAGATC
Organism: Morus notabilis; assembly: GCF_000414095.1. NCBI lineage: Eukaryota > Viridiplantae > Streptophyta > Magnoliopsida > Rosales > Moraceae > Morus > Morus notabilis. Next base: position 185,390 of record NW_010368049.1, on the reverse strand, counting down.
TCAAGTCAATCTTAGAGTAGAACTGTGATCCACCCAACTGATCGAATAATTCATCAATCCTTAGCAGTGGGTATTTGTTCTTCACAGTTACCCTATTCAATTAACGGTAGTCAATACACAACCGAAGAGATCCGTCGTGCTTTTTCACAAATAGCACTGGTGCACCCCAAGGGGAAGTACTATTCCGGATATACCCCTTTTCTGCCAGCTCCTCAAGCTGCGTTCTTAATTCTTTCATCTCCGCTGGAGCCATCTAGTATGGAGGGATGGAAATAGGTGCCGTTCCCAGAACTAAATCAATATAGAATTCAATTTCTCGATCTAGCGGTAAACCAGATAGCTCATCAGGAAATATATCTGCAAACTCATCCACTACAGGGATTCCCGCACTATCTCCAATTACTTCAAGTTCACCTTCCAAAGCAAGGAGGGAAGAGAAATAGGCTAGGTTCCTCCGTCCCCCAACACTGTACTTCAACAGTCGTTCTCCTAGGACTGGATTCAGATCTGCCTAATAAGAAATCGCTGTTCCAGACTTAGTCATCAGAGTCACTCTCCTACGGTAACAATCAACAATTGCTCTGTATTCTGACAACCAATCCATTCCAAGGACCACATCAAACAGGCTCATCGGAAGGATAATCAAGTTAGCTCTCATTCGTTCACTCCTAATCATGATTTCACACGATTTACACACACTCATTACCTCCACACATCCCAGTGGAGAGTTCAAAGTCATCGGGACTTCTAAATTTTCAGATTTCAGTTTCAAAGTTTGAACAAAAGAACTTGATATAAACGAGTGTGTGGCACCTGTGTCAAACAACACGTGAGCAAAATAATGAGATATTAGAATCATACCCTCAACCACTGTGTTGCTGGTCTGACCCCCGAAACTGCCTCCTGCCAGGGCATAAGCTTGTCCCTATACTTTCCCTTTCCCTCTGTCACCAACATTAGGCCGTTGGGTCGGAGGCCTATACTGTTGCGGCGGAGGTGATTGTACCGGTCTCGACACTTGAGGCTAGAATTGTGTAAGCAGAGGTGTTTGATAAGTGCTAGTCCTTGAGCAAAACAAAGATCAAAGAAAGAAAATTAAAAGAAAATAAAAAAAAATGAGTTAAACGAAATATAAATAAATCAAACTTTACTTGAGTATTGATTCGGCGTTGTTTCACAAAAAAAAATACCTCAAAAATCTCACATAAGTTACAGCTCAAGAAAGACTTTAAACCTTTTGAACGTTTAGAATTTCAACTCGAATGCTAATCTCACCCCTACCTATGACTCCTCATGTGTGTGTGTGAATTATCAATTACACATAACCAAATGTAACCCATATGGGTTTATGCAAATAAGTGAATCCAGATAGATCTCTGTTATTTCGAACTCCATAAGCTTGCTTTTCTTATCATTCTCCACTAATGTCGATCAACAAACCACCAAGGATCATTAGGACTTTATTAAGCTTGAAATTGATTGGCTAGGGATTAAGGTGGGATAAAATGATATGAATGAGGCTCTTAACTCCCTAATCTCATCAATTATTCTAGGATCCTCTTGTAGAACTTCTAACTCAATATCTCAAATATATCCGCCATTTGCCATCAACATTCTTGTCTCCACTCTTTATTTCTTTTTTTTTCCTTTTTTTTTTACTTACAACAGATACCGAATTTCATTTGGAGACATCACACAAAATATAAAAAATATCCATACACCTCCCCTCTCTAAACACAGCTCAACGTGCATCCTAGAATAATCAACAAGCTCAAGGGACAGGGTGAATGATAGGATTTATTTAAAGGCTAAGCTAATAATGTGGATGACAAAGAAAAGTTTAATCAAGCTCAAAGAGGTGACTAGGGGTATTATTTCAATAGGGTAAGTTCAGATGGCTCAAACGATCCAAAAATGGCCTAAATAATTTCCTTAGTGATAAATTGCTTGGGATTTCACCTCGAGTGATAATCCAACAAGTTCTAGAGTCCGGTGAGATCTTAAGAAACATGAAATTCACATAAACTTTCTCTAAGTTCACAACATGGTCAAGTGTTCTTAATTATGTGCTCAACAATGTAAGAAAATCATAAGTAGAGTAAAACCAACAAACAAGTCAAGCACACAAACAATCAAATTATTCATTGTCTCCCAGAAACCATAGTTAAGTTCAATCGTTGTCTCTTCATCGGCCGGGGTGAAACAAGCCGAACCAAAGCTCAAGTTTTTTGAATTAAATGACATAAAATAAGATAGTTAACTACCCCAAACTTGAAACTGACATTGTCCTCAATGGCTAAGTAAAACAAGAGAGGTAAAGGACTTCCCAGAGAACTTGTCAATCATTGTCTTCATTGTCATCAGGAGGAGGTGCAGAATGTGCGGGGGTAGGACGGTGGCGTCTGGCTGGAGTGTATAGCGGCAGAGTCGGAGGTTAAGGAAAAACAATTCCATTAGGTCCCAAGTTAAGTGCACAATTGGAAAACATTTCCCCCAAACTTGTAGTAAACTGTGCCAGGTAATCAAACTGCACATCTTGTCTTGCAGCAATTTGATCTTGATTATATTAACTTTGGCCCAAATGTTGATCAACTCTCTCCCGCCACTGTTGTTGTTCGTGCGCCCTGAGTTGCAATTGGTCTATGCAATGCCTCAGCTCATTCAGTTCCGTTGGCGAAGTATTCGGTTGTCCAGAAGAACTAGGGCCCTGTAGTGGTGCAATTGGAGCTATAGTGGGTCTTTGCTCATTAGACTTGTAACCCTCCATTTTCTTCTGAGTTATGACCGCCTTTGGGTGCTGAATTTCTTCATCTGGGATCATTGGAATTCTGACTTGGTAATACAAATCATAAATCAATGATGGATGTCCAAGTTCCCCTGTTGTTTTCCCTTGGATCGTATCAAGAATGGACTTCTCAATGATCTTCCCCACATCTATGCTAAAGTCCATGAAAATAGCATAATTGAAAATCGCATGCTCCTTTGTCACCTCAGAAAAATTATTGCTCAAAAGCAATTTGGCAGATATGAAATAGTGCCATGCCTTTGCCTCATGGGCTAGCCCGGATGAAGAGAAGTTGATAACATCTGTGGTAGATGTCTTCCAGCTTACACGCGAACTTGTCAAGTACCGAATAATCTCTTCTGTGTCCGGTTCCTGTCGATATTGAATGTACTCATCATCCTCTATATCGGGCAGTTTATAGTACCTGTTGATAGTCGCACTATCGAAGGACACCCATTTACCGCGAACATATACTCTCTTGTTTCTATGTTCCTTCGCATTGGCATAGAATTCTTGAACTACTGGTACTAGTGCTGCCTTTGGTTGCTTTACAAACTCTTGTCAATTGCGGCCCTCAATCATTCATAAGCGTACCGGGGCAGTTAATCCCTCTCTCTGGAACACAATTTTTTGTTACCACGGATTGCTTATACCTCTCTAACGCTTCAAAACTTATAAATTTGACTTTGTCAAATTTTTCCTTCTTCGAAGATGAAGCTTCCGGATTTGAAGTGCACAAACGCTTGGAAGCCTTCAAAATTAGGTAATGTATATGCCAGCTACGAACCACGTTCAGACTAATGTCCCTTTTTCGAAGCAACACCCAAAAACACTAAAAAGAACGTCCTCTCAGGACTTTTGACAAACACCTAGCGTGCAAGATAGCAAATCTCATGTTTCTTTTGCTAAAACACCTCACTTCCCCCGAATTTTTCAACACTCTTAGATAATCCTCTCATTCCATATCAATTCAACAACCAATTCTCAAAACGACACAGGGAATCAAGAACTAACCTTTTTTTGGATGGAGGACCACCCCGGCATTCAAGACCCCACGGTTTGTGCTTATCCTAGCTCATGCAGTTCTTGGATTCAATGAGAATAGATCAAAGGGAGAGCAGCTAGAGGTGGATTTGAGAATGTTGGAAGAAATTTCAGAGTGAGGGTGGTGTTTTGGGGATGGTGGTGTGTGTTTTGGCCTGAGTTTTGGAAGGGTTATGAAAGAAAATGAGTGTTTGGGCGTGTTTTAAGTGTGCCCTCCTGACGTGGCGCTATGGCGCTACTTCTCAGCGTTGCGGCGCTACCTCTGCTTATTGTCGTCTTTTTTTTTTTTTGGGTAGCACCTAGGCGCTCAAATGTGGCGCCTAGGCGCTAAATACTCTGTTTCTTTTAAGTGAAACATTTTTTTTTTCGGGGTAGCGCCTAGGCGCTCAAACGTAGCACCAAGGCACTACGTGCTCTGTCTCTTTTAAGTGAAACACTCTATTTTGGGTGCCAAAACGCTCAGATGGGTGCCTAAACGCCACTGCTGCTGCCAAATATGTGCTTTCATTCCTTCTTGAGCTTCATTTCAATTGTAAATCCTTAGAGCAACCCCCAAACTTGTTCATTAACCTATCAATCAATTTAACACCCAATAAGTAACTGAAAATAATGAAAATAATGATAATAAATAAAAATAAATAAATAAATAACAGATGTTAGAAGGCTCGGGTTGCCTCCCGAGAAGCGCTTGGTTTAATGTCACCAGCCTGACGTCTTGCTTCTCATGGTGAGTTCAGGAGAATGTTGGTCTTCTTTTGATCAGAGCCACCATTTATATATTGCTTCAAACGTTGTCCGTTGACCTTGAACGTTCTCTTTTCATCATGAGTGACTTCAACTGCTCCATAGGGAAATACTTTCACCACTGTAAATGGCCCTGACCATCTGGACTTGAGCTTTCCTGGAAATAAGCGCAGCCTTGAATTATATAGCAACACTTGTTGGCCCGGCTTGAACTCTCGTCTTGAAATGTGCTTGTCATGCCAAGCCTTTGTTCGCTCCTTGTAAATCCTGGCATTCTCATATGCATCATTTCGGAACTCCTCCATCTCGTTAATCTGCAGAAGTCTCTTTTCACCAGCCACTTACATGTCCAGATTCAACTGCTTCATGGCCCAATATGCTTTATGCTCCAATTTGACTGGAAGGTGACATGCTTTTCCATAAACTAACCTATACGGAGACATCCCTATTGGCGTTTTGAATGCCGTCCGACAAGCCCAGAGTGCGTCATCAAGCTTCCTTGCCCAATCCTTCCTGGATCTTTGAACAGTCTTCTCTAGAATTAGCTTCACCTCTCTATTTGATATCTCAGCTTGGCCATTCATTTTAGGGTGATATGCTAGCGCAGTTCGATGTTTGACTCCATATTTTGCCAGTAGAGCTTCAAATAGTTTGTTGCAGAAGTGAGATCCCTCAATACTAATTATAGCCCTTGGAGTCCCGAATCGAGTGAAAATATTTTTCCGGAGAAAATTCAGCACCACCTTGCCATCATTTGTTGGAGTTGCCGATGCCTCCACCCATTTGGAAACATAATCCACTGCTAAAAGAATATACTTGTTGTTATAAGATGAAGGAAACGGGCCCATAAAGCCAATTCCCCATACGTCGAATAACTCCACTTCTAGAATAGTTTGCAGTGGCATTTCATTCCTCCTAGAAATATTCCCCGTTCTTTGGCATCTATCACACACCGTCACGAAAGCATAAGCATCCTTAAACAAGCTTGGCCAATAGAATCCCGATTGGAGAACTTTAGCGGCAGTTCGATTTCCCCCAATATGGCCTCCACACTCAAGTGTATGGCAATGCCTTAGGATATCCTCCATCTCTTCTTCCGGGACACATCTCTGAATAATTTGATCTGCGCAATGTTTATAAAGCACTGGTTCCTCCCAATAATAATGCTTGACATTGGAGAAGAACTTCTTCTTTTGTTGATAAGAAAACTCCGGAGGTACAATTTTGGCTGCAAGGTAGTTCACAATATCGGCATACCAAGGTAGCAGCTTTGTAAAGGAAATAGTGAATAGTTGCTCATCAGGAAATTTATCATCAATTGGAGGCTTTTTCATTTCTTCTTCCTTCGGTAATTCAAGTCTAGAGAGGTAATCCGCCATGAGATTTTCTGTTCCTTTTTTATCTCTTATCTCCAAGTCAAATTCTTGTAATAACAGCACCCATTGGATGAGTCTCGGTTTAGCATCCTTCTTGGTCATAAGGTACTTAATTGCAGAATGATCTATGAAAACAATTACCTTATTGCCGATTCAATAAGGCTGAAACTTGTCGAAGGCGAACACAATTGCCAATAATTCCTTCTCTGTGGTTGCATAATTAAGTTGGGCATCATTGAGAGTGCGACTGGTGTAGTAGATAGCATGAAACACCTTATTCTTACGTTGCCCAAGAATAGCCCCTACCGCATAATCACTTGCATCGCACATCAATTCAAATGGCAACTCCCAGTCTGGAGTTACAACAATAGGTGCAGACACAAGTTTCTCTTTGAGATTAGAGAAAGCCCATTGACACTCTTCACTGAAAACAAAAGAAGTACCTTGCATCAGGAGACTTGAGAGTGGCTTGGAGATCTTAGAAAAGTCCTTGATAAATCTTCTGTAGAAGCCCGCGTGACCCAAAAAACTCCTTATCCCTTTTACTGATGTTGGTGGTGGTAACTTTTCTATTGTCTCGATCTTAGCTCGATCAACCTCAATGCCTTTGGAAGAAATCCGGTGGCCCAAAACTATGCCTTCACGCACCATAAAATGACATTTCTCCCAATTTAAAACTAAGTTAGTTTCTTCACATCGGATTAGCACCTGTTTAAGATTATCAAGGCAATCATCAAATGAATTTCCAACGACAGAAAAGTCATTCATAAATACCTTAATTATCCACTCCACCATGTCTGAGAAAATAGCCATCATACACCTTTGAAAAGTGCCAGGAGCGTTGCATAATCCAAACGGCATTCTTCGGAAAGTAAAAGTGCCATAGGGATATGTAAATGTAGTTTTCTCTTGGTCTTCTGGGGATATGGCTATTTGATTGTGTCCGGAGTAGCCATCTAGAAAACAGTAGTACTCATGGCCCGCTAACCGATATAACATTTGATCAATAAAAGGTAAAGGAAAATGATTCTTTCGTGTGGCTTTATTTAACTTCCTGTAATTAATGCAGATTCTCCATCCTGTAATAGTTCTTGTAGGGATAAGCTCATTATTTTCATTCTTCACTACCGTCATTCCTCTTTTTTTGGGCACTACTTGCACTGGACTCACCCATGAGCTATCTGAGATTGGGTAAATCACTCCTGCATCTAACCATTTTAACACTTCTTTTCGCACCACCTCTTTCATGGTTGGATTAAGTCTTCATTGGGCTTCCACTGATGGTTTGATGTTGTCTTCCAACAGCATACGATGCATACACATAGATGGGCGAATTCCCTTAATATCTGCCAAAGACCACCCAATTGCAAACTTGTGGTCCCTCAGCACTCTTAATAACTTATCTTCTTCTTCTTGAGAGAGTATCAAGGAAATGATTACCGGTAAAGTTGATGATTCACCAAGATATGCATAACGAAGATATGCCGGTGATGGTTTTAGTTCGAGATTCGGCAGCTTTTCAATTGATCGCATAGGATGTGAAGAGCTTTGTCCCAGAGCTTCAAAGTATTTCCTTCTCTTTAGCTCAATGGAATCCATCCACCATAAATACTCTATCACCTCCTCATCCTCCATGATCGAAGAATCGCTTTGCAGTAAGCTAGCCTCCAAGGGATCTGATTGATCCACATGGTTAGACACTATAGCTTCCACTTCATCGATCCGAAAGCAACTATCACTTGCTTCTGGGTATTTTATAGCATTGAAGACATTAAAAATTACCTCTTCTTCTTGTACCCGAAGGCACAGTTCACCCTTTTGAACATCAATGAGTGCTCTCCCTGTCGCTAGAAATGGTCTTCCAAGTATGATAGGTATTTCTTTATCTTCCTCCATGTCAAGAACTATGAAATCTGCAAGGAAGATAAACTTGTTAACTTTAACGAGCACATCCCCAATTACTCCTCTAAGGTGCTTGATAGAGCGATCTACCAATTGTAGTGTCACTGTGGTAGGTCTTGCTTCACCTAAACCCAACTTTTGAAAGATAGATAAAGGCATTAAGTTGATGCTTGCACCTAAGTCACATAATGCCTTCTCGAACACAGCATTCCCAACTGAACAAGGGATGGTGAAACTCCCAGGATCTTTAAGCTTCTGGGGCAACTTCCTTTGTAAAATGGCACTACACTCTTCAGTAAGTGCAACTGTTTCATAGTCCTCAAGTTTCCTCTTGTTTGACAAGAAGTCTTTCATAAACTTCACATAACTCGGCATTTGTTCTAGAGCTTCAGCGAATGGGATATTGATGTGAAGTTTCTTGAATACATTGATGAATTTAGCAAACTGTTGATCTATTTTTTTTTTCTTCAGGCGTTGAGGAAAAGGAACTCAGAGAGATGGTTCTTGAGGAGGTTGTGCTTGATTTTCTGCCTTAACTTCAATATATTTTTTTGTAGCCTCTTGTGTTTGAGACGACACCCTTTTCTCATCTTTGTCAAGCTTTTCAATTCTCACCAGAGCTTCTAATTCTTTACCACTTCTCAAGGTATCTGCTTTGCAATTCTCTTTCCCATCTCTTTTTGGATTCACTTCAGAAGTGCTAGGCAAATTTCCCTGTTGCCTCTCAGAAAACATGTTAGCCATTTGACTGATTTGTACCTCTAAACTTCTGATCTGAGCCGATTGATTCTGGAAATTTGTCCTGGTTTCATTCATGAATTGTGTATGAGAGGTAGCCAATTGAGCCATTGCCTCTTCCAGATTCACCTTCTTCTCTTGTGGCGGGTTGCTCTGTACGGGCTGCAACACATTTTGATTGTTTCTCCAAGACAAGTTTGGGTGATTACGCCATCCTTGATTAAACCTGTTAGAGTACGGATTGTTCTGTTGCCTAGTGTAATTCCCCACGTATTGAGCCTGCTCCATTTGTACCTGTGCAAATGGGTTGTCCGCTTGACACTCAGAACTTTGGTGAGATTCGCTGCAAAACTCACACACTGGAGAGGATGTTTGGATGGCATTGGCTGTCAATTGAGTACTCTGTAATTGTTTGGACCGAGAAGCAATTTGGGCAGTCAAATTAGTGATGGCATCAACTTCATGTAGTCCGGCTGTCTTCTTTGGTATGCTTCTTTCACTAGGCCACTGGTAATTATTGGTTGCCATATCTTCTAGCAACTCATATGCCTCATCTTCAGTTTTCTTCATTAACGCTCCTCCTGCAGATGCATCAATTAGAGTTCTTGTAGTGCCACTCAATCCATTATAAAAATTATGGACTTGCCTCCATTTAGGTAGACCATAATGAGGACATCTTCTCAGCAGCTCCTTGTATCTCTCCCATGCTTCATATAGAGTTTCACTTTCATATTGAGCAAAATTATTGATCTCGATGTGCATCTTCGCTGTTTTAGCCGGTGGGAAAAACTTAGAAAGGAACTTCTGAACTAAGTCTTCCCAACTAGTGATCGAATTTGGCGGCAGTGAGTTCAACCAATTTTTTGCTTTATCTCTCAAAGAGAAAGGAAACAAACGAAGGCGAAGAGCTTCATCATTGACTCCATTGTATTTGGCAGTATCGCAAATCTCCAGAAAATTTGTGATGTGAGCATTAGGATCTTCATTAGGCAATCCATTAAATTGGATCGCTTGAATCATTTGCAACATTACCAGCTTCAATTCAAAATTATTTGCCTGAATAGCCGGCCTCCTTATCACTGATTGAACGCCAGTTGGTGGCAATGCATAATCTCACAAAGCAATTGGCTGATTGACCACCGGTGGATTGTTCAGTGGTATGTTATTGTTGTTCTCATTCCATGCCCCTTCAGGATCAGCCATAGTTTCTTCCGACAGAATGACAGTTTCTCTCTTCTCTTTTCTATTTCTTCGAGAAGTATGCTCAATTTCTGAATCAAGAGGAAGTAGAATACTACTCCCAAACTTTCGCATGCATGTAGAGTAAATTCCTGCAGAACACAAAACAAGAACAATAAAATAAATAACAAAATAAAATCCAAAGTAAAACTAGAGTTATTTGGTATCGATATTAGTAAAAACAAAACAATCCCCGGCAACGGTGCCAAAAACTTGTTGTGAAAAATCGTAACGCAAGTATACGCTATCGCAATCAAGTAATATAATAGTGAATAAGAATATCATCCCACGAGGATTGTTGTTTACTAATTACCGAAATTGTATTAACCCCAATTTTATTTGAATATTTGAAAAGAGAGTTTATAAAATTAAGTAAAGCAAAACTAAAACAATTAAATAAATTCAACAATGCTAAGCAATGGATGAAAATTCAATAGATTAAGATTCTAGGGTTTCTGATTTCACCAAATTAATCATGTTCAAATTCTCATAATTCAAGAAAATTAACATTCAATCCTATACTGACAGCAATTTCTCTAAAGCAATTATTATTCTTTCTCAAGCAACAATAATATTAATCCAACAAGTAAAATCTACATCTCTGTCAGACTTCTAAACCTGTTGAAAATCATTAAGTGCAAGAAATTCAAAAGAACTGCACAAGCATCATAGATATCTCTATCCTATGAACAACTCATGGTATTTCAATTAAGAGCTTATTCAATTATCACCTCTTAGTCTCAAATCAAATACAAAATCATGTAATAGTTGGCCAAACAATCACAAGCATTAAGAATAAATTGAAATACTCAGCATATATGGATTAAACATCAATTACTTAAAAAGAAAATTGAGAATTCAAACACTCATAATCCGGCTACATCGTAGCCCTAGAAAAAGGAATTAGTTCATCTCTAAAAAAAATAAATTCCTAAACAAAGTCTTAATCATTGGAAAGGAAAGAAAAGAACTAGTTTGGAGTTGAATTGAAGCGACTCCATCTCTGGATTTGAGCCGTTCTTCTTCTCCGTCCCAATTCTCTTTTTCTTCTCTTGAATCTTCTCTCAAAAGCCAGCCATCATTCCATAGTCTAAAAGTCCCCTCTAATTGCCCTAGAATCATCTATTTATATGTTTCAGAGCATTAGGGTCAAAACGGGTAAGTTTTCTCGCGATTGGCCTTCAAAACGCGTAATTTCTCACGTCGTAGCGCTGCGACACTGTTGTGTCAAACCCCTGGGCGCTGCGGCACTGTAATGGGTGCCTAAGCACTGCTCATTCTGCCAAGTGCACAATTTTTGCCAGATTTCAGCGCCACGGCACTACAAACTGGCGCCAAAACGCCACCAGTTCTGCCCAATATGTTGATTCCGTATAACTCAGCGCCAAGGCGCTACAGATTGGCGCCTAAGCGCTATGATTGCTGTCTTTTTCCACCAAAATTTGTCTAAAACCTTCCAAATCATAGACTTCCACCTATCCTTCAAACAAAGAATGAAAACACACATAAAAACTAATAAAAATCTCGAAACCAACTAGATATTAAGTCTAAAACGATACTAAATGAGCGAGTAAAACTCACTCATCAATAAGTCGGCACAGGAGGGTATTGCATCTGTTGTGGCTGATATGGTGGCATGTACGGTGGTGGCCCTTCTTGACTGTACGAAGCATCACTTTGGGCTTGTTGAGCCGGCGGTCGATTAGGACAATCCCTCCTAATATGACCCACCTGCCCACAATGGTGACACCTGGGCCCGTATGGAGCACTTCTGTCACTTCCTGACAAACTACTGCCACCACTAACCATTCCCCCACCAGGCTGTCCCTGGTTGCGATTTCTTCTACCATTCCGCTGTGGCCCACCAGAAGCTAATGGTCCGCCAAAAACTGAAACTCTTCCAGCTTGTTCTTTACTTTGGTGATAAGCTATGTTATCCTGCTCTACTCTAGTAGCAGCAGCCACCAAATCTCAGAAATTCCGGATTCTCAAAGCTACCAATGGTCTCCTCACAGAGTTCTTGAGGCCCTTCTCAAACTTAAGACATCTAAGGTGTTCAGATTCCACCAGAGATGGCGCGAACCGGGACAGGTCATTAAACTTGGCCTCATACTCCCTTACAGACATGTCACCTTACAGCAAACACATGAATTTCAGCACTTTTTCCTCCCTATAACTCTGAGGGAAGTACTGCTCATTGAATAGTGTCTCAAATTGCTCCCAGGTTAGTCCTGTAACATCTATTCTTCTCTTGACATGTTTCCACTAAGTATTCGCTAAGCCTTCCATCTTGTATACCGCAAATTCCACCCAGTATTCATCTGGAACTCCCATAGTACTCAAATGCTTGACTATGGAATCTAACCAGAACTCTGCTTCCTGGGGTCCTCCCTCACTATTAAATGATAGGCGCACGCCTAAATTCCCGGAAGTACCCTTGCTTCCTATCCTCAACCGGCCGCTCGTTTTCAGCCCTTGTGGCCATGCCTTGAAAGGCAGCATACATGGCATCTAGAAATCCCTGATTCTGTTGTGCCGGTTGATTAGCGGACCTACGGCGAGGCGCCATTTCCTTCAACTGAAATAAAACTAGACTATTCAGTGGATTACAGATGTCACACATGTATGTACAATCCTGGGGTTTCTTAACCTAGGGCTCTGATACCACTCTTTGTCACGTCCCCCAAATGGGGTGGGTGACGTGGAGCTCGATTAGGGATTGATAAAGCAAATTCCCAACCGGGCCCCACACTTAACTGCATTAAAAATATAAATAACTTACATAATCCCAGAGCCTCTGACACACAGGGCTCCACCCCACAGGACATACAATATCGTACATACATGCTCATGTAAATAATTATTACAACAGACATCAACCACAGTCTAGTAAATTCAAATATTACGTAAGTTCACAGAATTCTCAATTCCTTACATTTATTCAAAAGGATGAACTCAATCATCTCTTGATCCAACAGTAGCAATCTTCCGCTACCCCGCACCACTCCTAGAGTCTCTTGGGAGGGGTTTAATACATTTAAAACATAAAACGTGAACGAAAGGCCCAGTAGGATATAATTTGCAAGGATGTAAAATAAATAAATAGATCAAGTGCAAGTAAATGAATAAATGGGTATGTAAAAGAATAGACATTCAATTCCAACAGACAGCCGGAACCTCACTTCCTTTTTCTCAAAGGAAATAAATGTAAAATCTCCATATTACAGGCTTCAGCAAGTAATTAGTACAAATTACTTACCTAACCAAGTGCATCGCCTACCCAGACCGAGTTTTGGGTTCTGCCCCCGAGGATGCACTCTCCGCATCTTATCTAGGCTTACAGCAATAGACTCTATTACCAGTTCACAAGATCTCTTTGCTTAAGAAATCATTCATTAACATTTTGAAATCGTTAATACGACCCCACGAACTACTTAAGCCGTAGGCCCCATGACTGGACAAGCCATGAGGTTCCATGACTAAACAAGCTATGGATTCCATGGACAGGACAAGCCATGGATTTCCATAAACTAAACAAGCCATGGTTTTCAAAACATTTTTCTTTCGCAAACCAATCTCTTTCTTTAAAACATTTTCAAGGCCGAAATCCTTTTTGAAAATAGGCTCACAAGGAAAAGGGATAGAATTCCTACCTCGCCCGATCAAATCTGGGACTAGCGTTGCCTTTTCCAGCTTCTGCTTCTTCAAGCCCCTTCAGTCTGAATCCTCAGCAATCACTGATGCAAGAGAACACTTTAGGATTAATTTTCATTCCTAAAGCAATCCAAATCTCAATTTCCAACCAAGATTTCCTATTAGTGTGCCCTAATCCATTTTCATGTTTTAAATTATCATTCCAAGAGTTTTCAATCTCAAATCAATGAGTAACAATGCTAATCCATTTATCTCAAGTCCCCAAATGAAGCTAATTTGGGTCCTCCCCGAAAACAGGGGTCAAAATAGCAATTTCAGGCCAATCAGGGTCAAACCCCGTGTCAACCGGACGACCGGTGACAGAGCAGTGCAACACTACCGGTCAACTGGCAGTGTGCGCACCTGTCGACCAGACCGGTTGACCGGTCAGCCTACAATCTGGTCGACCGGTTTCCATGTGATCCGGTCGACCGCACAAGTCGACCGGTGGAATCAGCTGTGCGAGAGAAGCTCACGGAAATCAGTCCAAAACCTACAAATCCAGTCCCAAATTGAGATATTTCAAAGGGAAACCACTAGATCTAGGTTCTAGGTCCTAAAACAAGCCCAAAGAACCCAAGATCTCCAATTTCTACTCTAGTTTTACTCAAAAACCATCAAAATCCGGTTTGAACCAAAAATAAGTTTTGAAATTCAAAAACTTAGAATTCAAGAGAGGTTCTTTTAGTAATCTTACCTCGAATCCTTCTCTTGACGTTGAAAACTTCTTTAAATCATTCCTTGGTTCAAGATCCATTTTGATTTGTGACAAAAATGAGAGAGGGAGAGAGTGAGAGAGAGCACGGGAGAGTGAGAGAGAGAGTGAGGGAGAGTGACGCCCGGGAAAGGAAGGGAAAAAGAAAGGAAAAGGAAAAAGAAAGAAAAAGGAAAAAGAAAAAAAAAAGGAAAAGGAAAGAAAATGACATGTGTACAATATTTTAAAACAACAGTCCAGAAATGCGCCCATACACACTTCTGGGTTAAAATAAATTACTGAGAATAATTTAAATACCTTGGAACTATTTAAACTCACACGTGTCAGAAACATTTATTAATTAAACTCAATTAATAATCTAGATTAGGCACACTAATAATCTCAATTACCTTAATTAATCTCAATTAATTCTTCAGGGTGTTACAAATAGTGATATCAACTCTAAGTACCTTGTCCGAGAAAACACGCCTATTCAATATCAAAACAAAGCTCATCAGCCCTATTGTGAGCACACTGCCTTTGGATAAGTTGATGGAGCACTTGTGAAGGAAATTTAGTTATCTTTCATGTCCAACAAGTGACCAAAACACCCTCTTTTGAATAGTGCTTTTTGTGAGTCGTTTGACTTTTGAACAAAGTGTTGTAATTACCTCCGTCTTTGAATACATATTTATTCGTTTCGATTTCCATTGATCCCTTCGTATTAGTAAATCACGATTCTGCAATATTTCTTTAAATTAATTACTAAGTAATTATGTCACTGAAATTACAAACAAAAATTACCTCAAGATAAAATATGATTTTTTTAAAAATGGTGCACAAATATATTAAAAAAAAAAAAACAACAAACAAGATCTGGAGAACATAATAAATAAAAAAACAAAATGCAATCATTAAAATACAAATAAATAAATACGGAAAGAAAACAACAAATGGTTCACAAAGATTCTAACATATCATTATAATAGAACATCACTAATAGAATGTAATATCAATTATAATATAATGCGTCTCTTACAATATGTTCAAAGAACAAAATCAAAAGTAATTTTTACAACAAATTTATTTTCTTAAAGAAAATTAAATAACGATCATACGATGAAATACTTACAACATTTGTTACTGTAACATCAATTCCAATAGGTAGCGGAGAGTTAACGCCCACTGATTGTGGATTACCTATGGGGGCTTGAACGCTCACAAACGCTTCAGAAGTATCCCTAACAATAGAGCCAACCATGAGACTGATTGGGCGAAGGGAATTGGCGTTGTTTTTTTCTCATTTTCTTTTATGGCAGTCGTGTTCGAGCCATTACTCTGGTGAGGGTTTGTCAATGGTGTTGTCTTCGTCGAATGAACTAAAGGTGAATTATAAATTTAAACTGCACTCTTTTGTGATGAGAAGAAGTTATATATCACTTTTTAAATGTAAAATAATTATAATTAATTGCCAACTTTTTTATGATTAGATATCCCACAAATCACGGAAAAAAATAGAACAATATCTAAATTACGTAAAAAAAAATGTCATATATCATTATAAAGTTAATAATGTAATCATGTAATACTTTATTTAAATATCATAAAACAATTAGGTCATGTATGAGATATTCTCAAACCTAAGCCATATTTCAATTTTAGAACTGTAATGCGGTCCTATGTCTAAATCTCCTCTAATTTGGGGCCTTAGATAATTGGCAAACTTGCCTAGGAGTAGAACGGGCTCGGGAAACCCTATACATTACTAGTACTTGTATGTTATTGTTAGTGCATTTTGTGTTGGCTTATTTTTGGCAAAATGGTTGTAAGATTGACTCGCATTGTAAATTGGTAGACCTCTTAAGGAAAGTCTTGTTGTCATGTTTATCGGCTGAAAATCAAAGAATTTGATTGCTGAAAAAATCAAGGGGTGGACTTTCGGTGAATGAATTAGCAGAAAATCAAGGGATAGACTAATTGGTATTGATGGCTGATTATTTTCCGGACTTGAGGCAGGTTGAATAAAAGTGCAATGGCAGAACGTGTAGTGTGTGGTAACACAGGGCTGAAAACAGAAAAATCTGGATTGGTGCTATGATTATATATATATATATTGCATGTGTGTACGTGAAGGTGTGTGCCTCGGAAGGAAGAGAAATTGTTTTTTATGTCTTTGAGCTTTTAGAAATTAACGGAGACATTTGGGGCATAGTTTTTTATAGAAGAAATATTCAGAAAAAGTCTATGTGAGAGTGAGCCTTTATGTGTTGATTGAAGATCGTCCTTCGGGAGAAGGATTAGAAGCTTTCAGGAGAAAGCGCATTGCCAGCCGAAGGGATTTCGCCGTGCAATTTTGAAGACGAGTGGTGCTCGCTGGACAAGGCCATTAAGAAGATTTGACACAGCAACGGTAACATCAAGGAAGGAGTCTTTGGGTGTCTAAGTCCAATTGGTGTGTGTAATCCTTTGAACTTAGTGGATTGTTCATTGTCTGGGCGTGGCCCCGCAGAGTAGGTGTGCGCACCAAACTGCGATACTATTTTCGTGTGTTCTTTATGCTTTATGTTAATTTATTGCACTCACAATCACTGAAACTGAATTAAAAGAAAAACATACTTGTCTACACTTTTACTGTCATCAGTGTCACAACCAGTGTTGTAACACCACTTGTGACAGCGACCGAAAAACAGACCTTACAATTGGTATTAGAGCGATTCACTAACCCTTTGTTTGGTGAGATTTTGGCAGTTGGTATGTTGTAGCAGCGATGGATTTTCTAAAAGAAGGAGATTCGGTTTCACGCTCCCCACTACTTGATGGCACTAAGAAGTTCAACAAGAAGGAAAAAAGGTCAAACTTTGGCAATGTCAACCATTTCCAGAAGAATAAAGCTGCAGCAAATAACACAGAGATGACAAAAAATAGGGGTATTCAATGTCGGGAATGCTACGGTTACGGCCACATAAAATTTGAGTGTGCTAACACTCTCAAGAAGAGGAAGAAATCACATAATGCTACCTGGAGTGATGAAGAATCTAAAGGAAGTCAGGAGTATGATGATGATCATGTGAGTAATTTAGTTACTTTCAATGTTTATACTGATCAGGGTGTTTCTGTCGACAGTGTCGCAGACAGTGTTGCAACACTGCTTGTAACAGATTCTGTGAATAGTGAAAACGAAGGAGATTTTTCAGATTCTGAAAGTAACAGTGATGGTGAGGAGTTGACTATTGATGCCATACAGGAAGCTTATAAGGCCATGTTCAGCAAATGGGTTAAAGTGTGTAAAATAAATAAGTCTCTACGGGAGTGCGTCGATGATCTTGTCAAAGAGAATGATGTCTTGAAGAGAGCTGCCATAAACTATGAATTTCAAGCTACTGAAAATGAGAAAAAGCTACAAGACACAAGGGCTAAACTGGAGAGCACTTAGAAAAATTTGAAGATGATGAATTCTGGCACCACCAAATTGGATCATATTCTCTCTATGGGAAAAGCTAGTTGTGATCGTCATGGACTTGGCTACACTAGTGAATGTTCAACATCCAAGACAGTGATTGTGAAGGAGACACCCGCTCCTGAATCTCAGACTATCCTCTATAAGAAAGGTATTATCTCACCCTCACGACGTAAAAAGTTTATTCCCGTATGTCATTATTGTGGTTTAGCTGGCCATATAAGACCAAGATGTTATAAGTATTTGAATGCTTTGAAGAGAGGTATGCTTCCTAATCCCCCAAATTCTGTAAGAAGGACGCCTAAAATGAAGGTTGATGTGCAAAACAAATTTCCTAGATGTGTGTGGGTAAGGAAATCTGATTTAAGGTGTCATAAGGTTTATAATTCTTTTAAAGCATGTACTACTAACATTGGGTATTGTGTTAATGGTCACTCCATGTTTTTGATAGATATGCATGGGAGAATATTACATTTAGGGGGAGTACGACTAGTAGAGGTTCAGGGGGAGCCAGTTGCATAAATTAATGAATATTTTCCCAATGTTCCAAAGGGGGAGATTATTTTGGCCCATTTTTGTCAAAAAGTGGGAGAACATTGTACTTTTATGATTTGTCGTCTAGTTTTTGAAAGTTTTTGAATTTTTATTGAAAATAGGAACTTGTGTTAGTTTTGCCAAAAAAAGCCAAAGGGGGAGATTGTTAGTGCATTTTGTGTTGGCTTATTTTTGGCAAATTGGTTGTAAGATTGACTGGCATTATAAATTGGTAGACCTCTTAAGGAAAGTCTTGTTGTCATGTTTATAGGCTGAAAATCAAAGGATTTGATTGCTGAAAAAAATCGAGGGGTGGACTTTCGGTGAATGAATTGGTAGAAAATCAAGGGGTGGACTGATTGGTATTGATGGCCGATTATTTTCCGGACTTGAGGTAGGTTGAATAAAACTGCAATGACAGAACGTGTGGTGTATGGTGACATAGGGCTGAAAATAGAAAAATCTAGATTAGTGCTATGATTATATATATATTGCATGTGTGTACGTGAAGGTGTGTGCCTCGGAAGGAAGAGAAATTGTTTTTTATGTCTTTGAGCTTTTAGAAATTAAAGGAGACATTTGGGGCATAGTTTTTTATAGAAGAAATATTCAGAAAAAGTCTATGTGAGAGTGAGCCTTTATGTGTTG
Organism: Morus notabilis; assembly: GCF_000414095.1. NCBI lineage: Eukaryota > Viridiplantae > Streptophyta > Magnoliopsida > Rosales > Moraceae > Morus > Morus notabilis. The sequence continues at coordinate 166,536 of NW_010368049.1, read as the reverse complement.
ATTGAAGATCGTCCTTCGGGAGAAGGATTAGAAGCTTTCAGGAGAAAGCGCATTGCCAGCCGAAGGGATTTCACCGTGCAATTTTGAAGACGAGTGGTGCGCGCTAGACAAGGCCATTAAGAAGATTCGACACGGCGGCGGTAACATCAAGGAAGGAGTCTTTGGGTGTCTAAGTCCGATTGGTGTGTGTAATCCTTTGAACTTAGTGGATTGTTCATTGTCTGGGCGTGGCCCCGCAGAGTAGGTGTGCGCACCAAACTGCGATACCATTTTTGCGTGTTCTTTATGCTTTCTGTTATTTTATTGCACTCACAATCACTGAAACTAAATTAAAAGAAAAACATACTTGTCAACACTTTTACTGTCATCAGTGTCACAACCAGTGTTGCAACACCACTTGTGACACCGACCGAAAAACAGACCTTTCAATTATGATGCCACGTCTATGTTACTAGTACTTGTATGTTATGATGCCACGTCTATGTTACTAGTACTTGTATATTTGTACTTGTATATTTGTGATGTTATTATCCTGTGAACCTTTTGAATTTCCTTCGTTGTCCCTAAACAAGCATGAAATTCCAAACAAGTGTAGCAACTGCATCTCTATATATAGCCACGGAAAGACACAAGTTTCTCCACATCCAAATATAGCTGCGTACATAAAATTAATTTTCAATACTTTCATGCAGATCATGGCTTTCTCTTCCTTTCTTTCCTTTTCCTCCTCTTCTCCATCTCCTCCGCCAACACCCATAAGTGGTCCTCGCCAAACCAAAACCCGATCAGGATGATCGAGGCCGCCGTTGAGGAAGACCTCCTTAATATCAATGGGATGGTGAGGCCCTACACATATATATACATACACACACATATTGTTTTTGAAGTGAGACTTTTTTTTTTTTTAATCTTGATGATTCTTTCATTGTTGTATTTTGATATGTTAAAATATAAACATAAAATCATTTTGTAAGCTTGGTATCGATCTAATAGAGATGATAGATTCTTTACTAATTGCTTAAAGTTATCCAAAAAAAAAAAAAGTTACGTAGTAGTGAATATATCACATCTCTCAAAGCAAAATTCGATATACTTTAGACTTCTACAATGATATTTCTAACATATATATCAAAGAACAATATATTCCAAAACTCAGAAAAAAAATTTACTATTGTCGTTAAGTAACGTATCTATCGGTAGATATTTAAAATAATACCTATTAAGGTGTCACTCATATATGTATGATGTAAACTCTAATAGTAGTCCAAATAAACCACACCTTAAAGGGAAAAAAACGACTTACCCATTTGAAGTTTCTCTTTTTATTTTTTTATTTTTTCATTTGTCATTCGTTATCTATAAAATATTCGGTCATTCAAAAGAAATTTCAGTTTTCACGTAGGATAAAAAGAAAGAAAAAGAAAGAAAAAAAAACAAGATGTATGATTACAAAAATTTAAACATTTTTCATTTACCCATTATCTTCTAATCAAGAACCTTTTTCTCTATTAGTTTAATTAGTTTAATGTGTGTATGATTTATTTATTACATATAAATACACATACATGTATCATAGGAATTTTAAAGTTCAGGTTTAAGATTGCAAGTCACATATATTGAAGATTTATTATTGTCATTTGGAAAATATCCTGTAGGAAGCTAAAAACAATCAACGAAATGGGGAAAGCCAAACAATAGGGCTAGAAACATGGAGAGTCAAAGTGTGCAGCCCTAATAGTGTGACTTTTGATGATGGTGCATGCACCGGAATAAGAGAAATTAACTTTGAATATAATATCAAAACTGCCATTAGGGGCAGTCAAGTAACTTATGACTTGAATGGTACACCATTTATAGCGAAAAAACATGCAAGCTTTATAACAGACTTCACACCAATAAAAATTAGTTTCTTATTCATTTCTTCATTCTTTTAATTAGTTATAGAATTTGTTTATAGTATTACCCTATGATTTGTAAAAGCATTCTTTAATATGAGCTTATATATATTTACAAAAGAGGGGTCCATTAATATGTGTATTTATACACATATACATATTGGAATGTTTATTGAAAAGATATTGAAATTTTAAGCATAGCAAGGACCTATTATATTTTCCAAACCAAAACCTCAATTACAAAACACTCCCTAACTCATTAAAAATAAATTATCCAATATTATAATACTATTATAAAATATATATTATAACTTAAAATTGTTTGGTTATAAATACTTCACATATATGTATACAATACTTGTTTAATTAATTTATTTATATTTTGATATCTTTTAAAATTTAAATTTTCCTAAACTTTCCAAGTGAGTACATAGTCGAAGTGAGCGGATACACTGGTAAAGTGGGCTGATATACAGTAGTGCACTCTTTAACATATAAGACCAACAAAAAGACCTATGGATCATATGGAGTTATAAGCGGCACACCTTTCAAACTCCTAATCTAAAATGGATTAATTGTTGGATCTAAGGAAGTGTTGGCTATTGATCGGACTACTTTGGGGTTCACTTCACTTTAAGATTATAAGTAATAAGTAACTAATGAAAATAATGATCCTACTAAGATGGATCTTCATTGTCTACTTATAAATTAGTTCAAATTGCCAAGTATGTAATGGTAATATTATATGTTGGTTATGCTAACTATTTTATTACTATATAACTATATATATATATATATATAATGGTTTGATGTGTATTTGTGATGTTTGAAGTAAAGGTCCATGTATGATGAGCAAAAAAAAAAAAAGTAAGGTCCATATATATGAGGATATTGGTGTTGTGTAATGTGATTTATTCAATTTTCTATTAACCTATTTTCTTTGTGTTTATAAATAATAATCCACTTATCCATTAATAGGAAGAAATTAAGTGTGAGGAGTAAAACACCCAACTCATGAATTCCATTTTAAAAAAAAATTTTATGAAAATGCAAAAAATGAATTTGAGAAGAGTGGTACTTGTTTTATCTCAAGATATTAGTTAAGTGTAACGTGAAAAGAAATGGATGGTTTATCAAACTTTGAGTTTGGCTTTTGAGAAAATAACGAACTTGATGGCATTTGCATAGAAAATTATTGAAAATGATTAGAAATTTTAAAAATCTCAATGACATGGTGTATGGAGTATTGAAAAGAATAATACCAAGGACACCAACTCAAATCTATGTATTAAATGATGTGGCATGTGAATTGTCACTTTTATATTAGTAGGTGTTTAAAATATTGTTGTGTCAATTAATGATAAGAGATTGCATTTACCAATAAAAAGATGAAACCTCACTATTAAGTCAATTGGTACCAACACTTGACATAAGAACCTTATAAGGAAGGAGGTCTTGAGGTTCAAGTGTTGAAGGATGGGAAGAAAATCTTTGAGGGCACAAAGTGGATTTCATAAGAAATTGAGGCGTTAAGTGTGCCAAATTATAATGGCCACTTGTGTTGCAGCTTCGCACCACCGTCAAAAATGGATAAACACGGATAATTCAATGTATAAAGTGATTCTAAAAGTCATAGAATGATTGAATTCTTTTGGCATCCAATTTGTTAAGTAACTCAATTGAATGAGCAACCTGTAAAATAATCGATGTTAATTATTATGTATCTTTAATGAGGTGGGTTCATTGTGTTCATTATCTAGGACGCAGAAACTTTTCAGATATTTCACAAGATAAATAGATGACGTGTTTTGTGGATTCAGCACTGTGAATATGCACAAAGGACACATTCTATTATTAGCAGGATGCAACTTTATTAATAATTGGGATGATTTCAAATCTTATATGTCTATTTGGAAACTTTAAAATTATAACGATAATTTGCACTTGTGAAAATATGACTAAGATGAATAAAGATCTATTTTATGTATTATGGAGCATCTTACTGGAATTAATCAAGACAGAATATTACACGGATCCTTATCTAGAATTGAGAATTGCTGGAATGGATTTCAATGTACCATTCTTAAGAAGTAATGACTGTGACCTGATAGTATTCGGTGTGGATAACGAGACCCCCTTCACAATCTTCTCCCTTCTGTCCTTATGTTTATGTTGTAGTAAGGTAGGGCGGTTCGCTTGAGTTGCTCAACCGTCCCTTAGCCCAGTGCTCATGACACGCTACGGAACCTCCCCTGTGCCGGGGGGCCAAGCAGCGCATAGCTAGCGGCATAGGAGTCTGACAACTCTACAGTTTTGGAAAAATGTTTCTGAAATAACTTATATTCAGAATATCTCTATTACATCAGGCATAAGAAGAAAAGGCCTTACATTGATGGGATTTTGGTGACAAATGATACATTTGGATCACACTATCTGATATAATTAATAAGCTACAAAGTAGCTCATGCATAAGAAAATAATTGAATTTTCCCTTTAACAAAGGAAAAAAAAAGAAAATAATATCTGAAATAATTTTGAGACCCCAGACCAAAAATAAAGTATCCATAATTTTCCCAATAAATGGAGTTTTCTATGACCATTAGTCTATTTAGTTGGTGAAACAGTGGGATTGGATGGAAAACGCAAAAAAAAAAGAACTAAAAAGGGGATTGAAAAAAAAAAAAAAAAAAAAGGTACTGATCTTTTTGTATTACCAAAAACGCAAGTTAACAAGGACGAATGAACCACCACGTATAGAGCCCTAAAATATTCCCCCTTTATTTCTTGCATTTTCTTGCAAACAAGCACCGTCTCCCAAAGAGAGAGAAAGAAAGAAAGATAGAAAGAATGAATGAAAGAAAAGTTCTTTCATTTTGTTCACACCGAAAAAGTTCTTGCATTTTCTTATCTTCGTTTATGGCATTTTGTTCGGCGTCGTCTTTTCTTTTCTTCCTGTGTTTGTTTCGGGCAAATAAAAGATTGGAAATAGATTTTAGATTATACATTCAGGAATAATGTTTATAAGGCTCATTTTAGTACCACTAGACTAATAATACACGATGCTCTACGAGTAAGATACATGAAAATTACTTTAGAATATGAAATCAACAAAAATCCTTGTAAAACATTGTTAGGACTTTAATTGGCAATTCGTTGGTATTATTATAAAAATTCAAAAACAGGTACATTTGGCAACTTATGTTTATGGAGAAGATTAGAGGTGATTTTGGTTGCTAATTGCTCGGAATTTGGAATGATTTTGTTGATGGAAATCAATATTTGGAAGGACATTTCAGAGAAGATTTAGAAGATTTGATTCACATATTCAAATTAGGAGATTTACAGATTTATTAGAGAAAATGTGCTCATATGGAAAAGTGATTTGCTGCATAATTGATTTGAAGAGATTTGAAGAGATATCTTGGATATATTTGATTTAGAATGTAAATGGTATTGATCTTGGTGCCAAAATAGTATATGCTGCATGTGCTTTGCAAAATAAGGAAAAATCTGGATTGGTGCTATTGCTATATATGTAGCATGTGTGTACATGAAGTTATGATCTTGCAAGAGAAAAAATGAGCCTTTGTGTTTTATGGTTTTAAAAATCAATTCAAGGCCATATTATGGAAAATGGTTTTTATAGAAGAAATATTCAGAAAAAAATCTATGTGAGAGTGAGCATTTATGTGTTGTTTAAAGATTGTCCTTCAGGAGAAGGATTAGAAGCCTTCGGGAGAAAGCGCACTGCCAGGCGAAGGGATTTCACCGTGCAGTTTGAAGACGAGTGATGCTCGCTGGACAAGGCCATTAAGGAGATTCGACACGGTGGCGACAACGTCAATGAGAGAGTCTTTGGGGTGTATAAGTCCGATTGGTGTTTGTAATCCTTTGATCTTAGTGGATTGTTCACTGTCTGGGCGTGGCCCCGTAGATGTAGGTGTGCGCATCAAACTGCGATACTATTTTCTGGTGTCCTTTATGTTTCTGTATTATTTTCCTGTATTGTTGTTTTGCTGGTTTAATCTCAGATTTTCTGTTAAAACAGTGTTAGTTCTATCCATTAAACAGTGATTACATACAGACATGCACACATAATTCAATTTTATATATCTCTGGTTCACCCAGAACGTGTGTTGTGTCAACACGCGCGTGCATTTATGCACCCCTCTATTTATGGATTGAAGGTAGATAGATTAAAAGTCCGTGAGCATAAATGTTCTAACTACTTAAAAGACATTTTGTCACGCCCCTAAACAGGGTGGATGGCGTGGAGGCTTATTTAGATATTAAACATTAATTAAGAAAGTAATTAAGCATTTAATAATGCTGAAATCAATTTTAAAGATAGTATATTTAAATTTCTAAATAAACCCCACATTTTAAGGAAATTAAGTTATAAGAAAGAGTGAGGTGGATTTTCTCAAACCACAATAAAACATATTCAAATTTAAGCCTCACGCATCATGTCAGTTTTCCCCACAGGGATTCCACATTGTGCATACATAAGCAAAGCAAATAACTGAATATATACATCAACCACAATCTAGTAGAATTTAGGGTTTACAATCCATAACTTATATATGCCTTAGCAATCAACAACAAGGAAGGAAATACTTCACAACTTCCTCTCTTCTTGAGTGAATTTCCTCACCGGTAATCACCGTCTACTCAGAACTACTTTTAGCGTCGTCTGGGAGGGATTTAATACATCAAAACATAGGATAAATGAGCGAGAGGCCCAGTAGAATATAATTTCATAAAAACTTTATAAATAAACAAAGTACATGGTCCGAACTTATCATTCGAAACCAAAACATCCTTTAAATGAAGGAAATATACATAAATCTTGAAAGTCCATATTACAATAAGTGATTCACAAGATTATGATGAATCACTTACCTTATTAGCAAAGTCATGATATCACCACCGTACTGGCCCATACAGGTTTCGGGACCTACCCCTAAAGATATGATTTTCATACCCCGATATCTAGGTCATCATGCGTTTTACTATTTCTTAAAATATCTCATTTTAGGAAAGTATTACATTAAACGCTTCTTTGAATCTCAATGATATCAAAACATTTTTATCTTTAAAACGTTTTCATAGGCCAAAGTCATTTTAAACAGGATTATCAAGGATATGGATAAGAATATCATACCTCTTGGATATTTTAGTCTACGGATAACTTCACGTTATCCAACCATCTATTCTTGAAGCTCCACAACCAATCGTGCCGCTAGCTTTGTCATCAAAACAACGGTTTAGAGTTTAAACCTTTTCTCTAAACAACCTAGCTTAATTATGTATAATTGTATCATACTAGTGTGCCTTGACTCAAAATTAAAGTTCATAAACAACTTCTTAATTAAAATTGTGATTCTTTGAGAATTTGGAATTCAAACAAGAGAAATGGAATGGTATAACGATTAATGTGGCTAGTCCACTCACTTTGAGTTCTTGAATGAAGTTCACTTGGTTCTGCATTGGGTTTTGGGCTCAAAAACAGGTTTTAGAACTATTTTTGGTCAGAATTAGTGTGCACTGGTCGACCGGTGACAGAGTGTAACTCCACAGTCGACCGATGGAGAGGAAACGTTGTGCAGATCGGGGAAAATGGCCGATCTGCGGAGAAAAATGCCAAATCCTCCAATTTCAGGTTCGATTTCAAGATATTTTCATGGGGATTCATCAAAACTAGGTTCCAATCATCAATCTAAGTTCAAAGCATCAAAAACCTCCAAATTCTATCATGTTTTCAACCAAAATCCATCAAAATCAAGTCTAAACCAAAATCTCACCAAACTAAACCAAAAATCAAGTTCTTACTAAGGAAATCTGAGATTCAAGGGTTGAGTTTCTCAAAGAGTTTACCTTATTCTTTCCTTTTGTGAAGAAAACCTCTTGAAAATCCTCCTTGGCTCAGATTTGGACCGAATCTCCTCTTAGAGAGAGGAAAACTCTGAGAGAAAGAGAGAAGAGAAAGAGAGAGCTAGAGAGAAAGTGAGACGAGAGAGAGAGAGAGAGTCAGTGAGAAAGAGAGAGAGAGCTACGGGAAAGAGAGAGATAACGAGAGAAAAGAGAGAGAAAAATGAGGGAAAGAAAGAAAGGAAAATAAAATATAAGGAAAAGAAGGGAAGTAGGTATTCCCACCTACTTCCGAGGTGGAATTGTTAATACTAAAAATACTTAAAGTTTCTTGAAAATATTTAAGATTGAAAGATAAAAAAAAAATGCTTAATGAACATAATTAATTAAGAAAATCAAATTAGGCACACTAATATATCACAATTAACATAATTAAACATGTTTCATTCATCAAGTTGTTACAGCTCTACCCCCTTAAGGAATTTCATCCTTGAAATTAAAGCTTACCTCAAAATGAGAACAAATCTTGCATTGTCGCTTCTAGTTCCCACGTTGCTTCCTGAACGCAATGATGTTGCCACAACACTTTCACTAATGGTATCTCACGATGACGTAGACTTTTTATCTTTAGGTCAAGAATTTGAACCTGTGCTTCCTCGTATGTCGTGTCATACTAAATCGGGACAACATACCAATACACAATGGCTTCCGGATCGGGTTGACACTTGCGAAGCATGGAGACATGAAACACATCGTGCACATGGGACAACTCCGGAGGTAAAGCGAGACGATAAGCAAGGACACCGACTCGCTGAACGATTTGGAACGGGCCTATATACCTTGGTGCGAGTTTCCCATTCACATCAAAACAAGTGATTCCATTGCGTGGAGAAACCCTAAAATAAGACAAAGTCGCCTTCCTGGAACTCTAAGGGTCTATGCCTCCTATCAGCATAGCTTTTCTGATGACTCTGAGTTGTTAACAACCGTTCCTGAATAACGACTATCTTCTCATTATTCTCCTGGATGTCCGGTCCAAGAGTAAGTCAATCCTCTGGCTCGAGCTAACAAACTGGTGATCTATAAGGTCTACCATATAGAGTCTCAAACGGTGCCATACCAATTCTAAATTGATAGTTGTTGTTATAGGCGAATTCGACTAAATGAAGATACTTCTTCCTGTTTCCACCAAAATTCAGAACGCAAGTGTAAAACATGTCCTCCAGAATCTGAATAACTCTTTTAGATTGTCCATCAGTTTGAGGATGAAATGCAATACTAAAATTCAATTCAGTCCCCATGGCTTCCTGAAAATTTTTCCAGTACTTTGCATTAAAGCGAGTATCACGATCTGATGTCATGGACAATGGAACTCCGTGAAGTCTAACGATATGTTCTAGTTACAACTCTCCTAGAATCTTCCTAGAATACGTTGCACGAAATAGTATGAAGTGCGCAGACTTCGTCAGCCTATCCATAATGACCCATATAGCATCATGCCTCTTCTCAATCCTCGGTAATCCCATAAGAAAATCCATCGTGATGTATTCTCATTTCCATCTAGGAAAAGGAAAAGGTTGCAGTTCTCCAGCGCGTTTTTGGTGTTCAGCTTTGACTCGGAGACAAGTCACACATTCTAACATGTATTTGCAAACATATTTCTTCATACCTCTCCACCAATACTGCCTCTTAAGATCCTAATACATCTTGGTACTCCCAGGATGAATAGCAAATCGTGACCTATGAACTTCCTGAATGACTGCCTTTTGTATTTCATCCACCTTAGGAACAACAAGGCGGTTTTTGAAGTAGATCATTCTATCCTCTCGAATATTCCAATCATCGAGCTGTTCTCCATTCTGAATTCAAATTCAAACTCCTTGAAGATGTGGATCCTGCCATTTGTTCTGCTTGATTTGTTGTAGAAGGGCGAGCTTAGAAACCAAGTTGTACGCCATACCTTGATTATAATCCTCATAATATTGAAGATCATAACCATCTACTACCTCAGTCCTTTTCCAATCCTCCAAAGTCAAAGACGCCAGAATTCCCGAGATCTTTCTGCTGAGTGCGTCAACTACCACGTTGGCTTTTTCAGGATGATACTACAGAGTAAAATCATAATCCACCATATACCACATCCATCTTCTTTGTCTCAGATTTAAATCCTTCTGAGTGAACAAATATTCTAAACTCTTATGATCAGAGAATTGGAATTTTGATCCATAGAGATAACATCTTCACATCTTAAGGACAAAAATCATTGCAACTAACTCCAAGTCATGAGTGGGATAATTTTGTTCACGAGGCTTTAGTTGACTAGATGTGTAAGCTGCAACATGTCCTCCTTGCATCATAACAAACTCAAGTCTTTGTCTTAATGCGTCGGAATACACTTCATACGGCTCCTCGATATTAGGTATGGTTAAGACTGGTGTGCTTGTCAATCTGGTCTTCATTTCTTAGAAAGTGTGTTCACAGTCGGCATCCCATTCAAATCTGACTTCTTTCTTGGTTAATCGGGTCATTGGTGCAGCAATGCTCAAGAAGTTTTTTATGAATCGCCGATAATATCCCGCAAGTTCTAGGAAACTTCGGATTTCAGCTACATTCTTCGGTCTTTCCCATTGCAGCACAATTTCAATCTTCGAAGGATCCACCGAGATTCATTGTCCAGATATAACATGTCCAAGGAACTTGACCTCCGTTAACCAAAAGTTACACTTCTCCTTTTTCACATAAAGCTAATGTTCACGAAAAGTGTGGAGAACGATCCTCAAGTGTTGCTCATGGTCTTCCCAAGTCTTTGAATAAACCAGGATGCCCTCGATAAAGACTATTACAAACTAATCCAGATAAGGTCAGAAGACTCGATTCATTAGGTACATAAAAGCTGTCGGAGCATTCGTCAACCCAAAAGGCATCATTAGGAATTCAAAGTGCCCATTCCGGGTTCTAAAAGCAGCTTTTAGAATGTCTTTTTCTCTTATTTTAAGCTGATAATAGCCAAATCTCAAGTCAATCTTAGAGTAATACCATCATCCACCCAACTGATCGAATAACTCATCGATTTTGGTAATGGATACTTGTTCTTTACGGTTACTCTGTTCAACTGCCGATAGTTGATACACAAACGGAGAGATCTGTCATGCTTTTTCACAAATAGAACATGTGCACCCCACGAGGGATGTCACGCCCCGGGGCAGGGGTTAGTGACGTGTAAGTTCATTTAGGAGTTAAACGGAATTAGGAAAGTGATTAAGCATTTATAATCATAATAATAAAAAGTAATAGGAAAATATTCAAGAAATTTCCAAACGAGCTCCACTATTTAGCCAAAAATAAATTACAAGAAATTTATAGGATCACCTACACTTTCTAAATCATTCAAGGCTTCACCCACAGGATATGCAGTATTGTACATACATGAACATGTAAATAACATTACATACATCAACCACAGTCTAGCAATCCAAAGTTCAGTGTTTACATAATTTACAATTCTTACATTTGTACACCAGGAGGATGAACACAATCCTCCCTTAATCGGATGGTAGCTGTAATGACCGAGAAAAATTTAGGTCTAATCTGAATAGTCCAGTATTTGACCGAAATTCTTTTCGGAATAGTAAGTACTAGAATTTTGATGTAATCAAGAAAATGTTATGTAAAAACTTTATGTACGGGGTAAAATTTCTCGAAATATGTAAAGTTATAATACGAATATTTTTACAAAGAAAATTCGTAAATATCAGTTATGAATAGTGAAATATTAGTTAAAAGTTAGAACTTTTAGCAGGTATATTTTAGTTATGAAAAACTGAAATATTTGGTATGTGACCAAATGACCAGCTAGAAAAAGAGTAGAAACATTATAAATAGGGTCATCACAGTTGGTATCAGAGCGACAGTTCTGCCACCCACCCACATTCTGCTGAGCATCTGACTCTACATTGTCCAAGTAAGTTATTCATTCTTTTGAATTTAGAATTCAATGTGTGAATTTTGTCCTTATAGGATATACGATATGTTTTGAACATGCCTAGGCAAAGCAAACCCAAAAGGGGGATCAAAAGAATAATCAAGCTTGTCAGAGAAAGGACAAGGAAATCGACCCCCGCAGAGTCATCCACAGAATAACCAGAACCCGAATAAGAGGAAGATAAATTTTGATTTTGAAATCCTTTATCACCCTGGAAAGGCCAATAGGGTAGCTGATGCCTTAAGTCATAAGACTACCGAATTAAGTCACATGTCATTGGATAGATTTCCAACACCTTTACAAAAGGATATTCATTCATTAGGGTTGGAGCTAATTACAGGTAAATTAGCCACTCTACTAATACATCCATCTATTTTTGACAAGATGGCAATGGCTCAACGTCAAGATTCTACTCTTGACAAATATTGGAAAGAAGCTGAAGAAGGAAAAGAGACAGAATTTAAAGTCTCTGATAAGGGAATACTTATGTTTCAAGGAAGAATTTGTTCCAAAAGATAAAAATCTTAAGAGTCAAATTCTTTCTGAAGCTTATAATACCCCTTATTCGATACATCCAGGAGCAACTAAGATGTATCAAGATCTAAAACAACACTTTTGGTGGAGATATATGAAAAATGACATCGTGGACTACGTTAGTCGTTGTTTAACATGTCAAAAGGTTAAAGCAGTGCATAAACGTCCAGCTAGAAAGCTACAACCCTTAGATGTTTCAGAATGGAAATGGGAGCATATAACCATGGATTTTGTGCTAGGACTACCCAAAACAAGTGAAGGTTATGATGCAATATGGGTAATTATTGATAGATTGACTAAATCTGCCCATTTTGTACCTATAAAAGTGACGTATACCTTAGAAAAGTTAGCAGAGTTATACGTCACCAACATAGTTAGACTGCATGGCATACCATTATCCATTGTCTCAGATCGGGATAGCCGTTTTACCTCCATGTTTTGGAAGAATGTACAAGAAGCCATGGGCTCAGAATTAAGATTTAGCACAGCTTTTCATCCTCAGACTAATGGACAATTGGAACGTACCATCCAAACTTTAGAAGATATGCTTAGGGCATGTGTGATGGATTTTAAAGGAGCATGGAATAAGATATTGTCATTGATTGAATTCTCGTATAACAACAGTTATCAAGCTTCAATCGGTATGCCACCATATGAAGCTTTGTATGGAAAAAAGTGTAGATCTCCCATTCATTGGTATGAAACTAGGGAGAAGCAATTGCATAAGACGGAATTCATTCAGGAGGCAGTTGAATCCATCCAGAAAATCCATCAAAGAATGAAGACGGCACAGGACTGTCAGAAAAGCTATGCTAATAAGCGTAGAGACCCTTGGAGTTTAATGAAGAGGATTCAATCTTCTTGAAGATCGCACATATGAAAGGTGTTATGCGTTTTGGTAAGAAAGGCAAATTGAGCTCAAGGTATATAGGACCTTTCCAGATTGTTAAACGAATAGGGAAAGTAGCCTATCAATTGGCTTTACCGCCAGAATTAGCTGCGGTACATGATGTATTCCACGTCTCAATGTTAAAGAAGTATGTACCCGATTCATCCCATGTTATAAAACATGAACCGATACAGATTTACGAGGACATGACTTATGAGGAACAACCGGTGCAAATACTTGCACGAGAAGAGAAGCGTCTTCGTAATCGAAGTATTCCACTTGTAAAGATACTGTGGAGGAATCAAAAAGTGGAAGAAGCAACATGGGAACGTGAAGATGAGATGAGAAGAAAACACCCCTATTTGTTTTGATTTTCGGGACGAAAATTTCTTAAGAAGGGGTGAATGTAATGACCAGGAAAAATTTAGGTCTAATCCGAATAGTCCAGTATTTGACCGAAATTCTTTCCGGAATAGTAAGTAGTAGAATTTTGATGTAATCAAGAAAATGTTATGTAAAAACTTTATGTACGGGGTAAAATTTCTTGAAATATGTAAAGTTATAATACGAATATTTTTACAAAGAAAATTCGTAAATATCAGTTATGAATAGTAAAATATTAGTTAAAAGTTAAAACTTTTAGCAGGTATATTTTAGGTATGAAAAACTGAAATATTTGGTATGTGACCAAATGACCAGCTAGAAAAAGAGTAGAAACATTATAAATAGGGTCATCACAGTAGCAATCTAACTCAGCTACTCCGCACTGCTTCTAGAGTCGCCTGGGAGGGGTTTAATATTTATAAAATAATAAAACGTGAGTGAAAGGTCCAGTAGGATGTATTTTTAAATAAGCTTTATAACAAGTAAATAAATGAATGAGTAAATAAATAAATGAATAAGCAATGAAATAAATATAGACATTCAGTTCCAACACAACAGCCGGAACCTCACATCCTTTTTTGAAAGGAATATAAACTGAAAATTCTGTATTACAGGCATTAGCAAGTAATTCATCCTACACAACCACAAGCACAAGCCTTTACACCACCGTAGTGGCCCGGTCCGGGTTTTGGGTCATGCCCCCAAGGATGCATTCCCCACATCTTATCCAGGCCATCATCCAGTTTACCGATTTGCAAGATCTCTTGTCTGAAGAAATCATTCTTTAAACTTTCTGAAATAGTTCATTATAATTCCAATAGCTAAAATCAAGCTATTGTTTTGAAAATGCTTTTTTTTTTTTTTCAAACATGCCCTTTCTTTAAAACATTTGTAAGGCCAAAACTCTTTTAAAATTAGGCTAACAAAGAAAGGGGTAAGAAATCCTACCTCTCAAGTACCAAACCTGTGGCTACCGGTGCACTATTCCAGCTTTCGCTTCCTCAAAGCCCCTCAATCCGAGTCCTCAGCTAGCACTGATACAAGACAATACTTTAGGATCCAATTCTCATTCCTAAAGCAATTCAATCTCAATTATATCCTTTGATTTCCTATTAGTGTGCCATAATTCAATTACTGGTTACATAAACCATTTCATGTTTCAAATCATCATTCCAAGGGTTTTAATTTGAAAATATGGATTAAAGATGCTAATCCATTTACTCTAGATCCCCAAATGAAGCTAATTTGGGTTGTCTTCAAAAATCAAGGTCAAAACAGGGTTTTCAAGCAAAACATGGTCAAACCCCATGTACACTGGCCAACCGGTGACAGAGCAGTGCAACACCACCGGTCGACCGGTGGTGTGTAATTCAGTCAACCGCACAAGTCGACCTGATGGAGTGCAATCCGGTCGACCGCATAAGTCGACCAGTGGAGAACAGCAGGGCGAGGAAACTCGCCAAATCAGACTGAAAACCTGCAATTTCGAGTTCCAATTCAAAATATTTCAAAGGGAATCACCCAAACCAGGTTCTAAATGACTAATCAAGTCCAAAGAATCAAAAATCCCCAATTTCTACCGGGATTTTACCCAAAATCCATGAAAATCCATTTTGAACCAAAATAGGTTTTCAAATCCTAGAAATCTGATATTCAAGAGAGGTTTTTCAAAAATCTTACCTCAAATTCTTCTCTTGACATTGACAACTTCTTTAAATCCTTCTTTCGTTCAAGATCTGGTTGATTTTGTGATGATTTGAATGGGAGAGAGGCAAGAACGAACGAGAGAGTGTGTGTGTGTAAACGACAGGAAAGAGAGAGAAATGCACGGGAAAGGAAAATGAAAAGAAGAAAAGAAAACAGAAAAGAAAAAGAAAATGGACAAGTGTAAAATATTTCAAATGCAGTCCAGAAAATGTGTCTACACACACTTCTGAGGTAAAAATATAAATACTGAGAATATTTAAATTCCTTATAATTATTTAAATTTACACATCAAAAATATTTATTAAATATTAATTAATTTATTAAACCAGATTAGGCACACTAATAAATCTTAATTACCTTAATTAATCTCATTTAATTCTCCAGGGTGTTACAACTCCACCCCTCTTAAAGAATTTCGTCCTCAAAATTAGGACTTACCTCAAAATCCAAATAGATGCGGGTACCGCTCCTGCATCGTCATTTCAAGCTCTGATGTCGCTTCCTCAACTCCATGGTGCTGCCATAAAACTTTCACTAATGGAATCTCATGATGATGCAAACTTTTCATCTTCTAATCAAGAATCTGAACTAGGACTTCCTGGTATGTCGCGTCATACTGTAGCGAAACGTCATACCAGTGTACCACAGCTTCCGGATCAGGTTGACATTTATGAAGCATGGAGACGTGGAACACGTCATGCACGTGAGAGAGCTCAGGCGATAAAGCTAGACGATACGCCACGACACCAACTCGTTGCACGATCAGGAATTACCCGACGTACCTTGGCACAAGTTTCCCTTTTACATCAAAACGAACAACTCCTTCACGTGGAGAAACCTTTAACAAAACGAAGTCGCCTTCCTGGAATTCCAAAGGTCTACGCCTTCTGTCAGCATAGCTCTTTTGACGACTTTGAGTCGTTAACAATCGTTCCTGAATCACAGCCATCTTCTCATTATTTTCTTGTATAATTTTTGGCCCAGTGGTAAGTCGATCTTCTAGTTCCAGTCAACAAACTAGTGATCTACAAGGTCGACCATAAAGAGCTTCAAACAAAGCCATGTCGATACTAGCCTGATAGCTGTTATTGTAAGCAAACTCGGCAAGGTGAAGATATTTCTTCCAGTTTCCACCAAATTTCAGAATACAAACACGAAGCATATCCTCCAGAATCTGAATAACTCTTTCAGATTGCCCATCAGTCTAAGGATGAAATGTTGTGCTAAAATTCAATTATGTTCCCATTTCCAATACCTTGCATTAAAATGAGTGTCGCGATCGGACGTAATAGACAATGGAACCTCGTGAAGTCTCACGATGTGCTCCAGGTACAATTCAACTAGAATCTTCTGAGAATACGTTGCACGGAATGATATGAAATGAGCAAATTTCGTCAACCTGTCCACCACCACCCAGATGGTATCGTGCTTTTGCTCAGTCCTCGAAAGTCCCATCAGAAAATCCATCGTGATGTGTTCCCATTTCCATCCCGGAACAGGTAGAGGCTGCAGTTCTCCTGCAGGATTCTGGTGTTCAGCTTTGATCCGGAGACAAGTTACACATTCTGAGACATACTCACGAATTTCTTTCTTCATACCTCTCCACCAGTATTGTCTCTTCAGGTCCTGGTACATCTTGGTGCTTCCTGGATGAATAGCGTACCACGACTTATGGGCCTCATGCAGAATCGCCTTTCTTGATCTCATCCACCTTAGGAACAGCTAGGCGGTTATGAAAGTAAAGTGCTTCATCCTCTCAAATTCTTCAATCCTCAAGTTGCTCTCCATTCTGAATTTGAATCCAAATTCCTTGGAGATAAGGATCTTGCCACTAATTCTACTTAACTTGTTGCATAAGAGCCAGTGTGGAGATCAGATTATACACCATTGCCTGGTTATAATCCTTGTAGTACTGAAGATCATAGTTGCTTACTACTTCAGTCCTTTTCCAATCTTCCAAAACTAATGACGCCATAGTTCCTGTAGTCTTCCTGCTAAGGGCATCAGCTACCACATTAGCTTCTCCCGGATGATATTGTATAGTGAAATCATAATCGTCCATATATTCCATCTATCTCCTCTGCCTAAGATTCCAATCTTTCTGAGTAAACAAGTACTTCAGACTCTTGTGGTCAGAGAAAACCTGAAACTTTACTGCATAGACATAACATCTCCATATCTTTAGAGCAAATATCACCGTTGCTAGCTCCAGATCATGAGTGGGGTAATTTTGTTCATATGGCTTTAAATGGCAATACGCATAAGCTACTACGCGTCCACCTTACATCAAAACACAGCCAAGTCCACTCCTCGATGCGTCAGAATATACCTCATATGGCTCCTTACTATCGGGTATAGTCAAGACTGGTGCACTGGTCAGCTTGGTCTTCAATTCCTAAAAAGCATGTTCACACGCAGCGTCCCATTCGAATCTGACTTCTTTCTTGGTCAACTGAGTCATCAGTGCAGTAATGCTTGAGAAATCCTTTGTCCGAGGAAACTTTGAATCTCTGTAACATTCTTCGGCCTTTCCCACTATAATACAGTCTCAATCTTGGAATGATCTACAAAAATTTCTTGTCCTGATATCACATGTCCAAGGAACTTCACTTCCGTC
Organism: Morus notabilis; assembly: GCF_000414095.1. Classification (NCBI taxonomy): domain Eukaryota; kingdom Viridiplantae; phylum Streptophyta; class Magnoliopsida; order Rosales; family Moraceae; genus Morus; species Morus notabilis. Next base: position 148,657 of record NW_010368049.1, on the reverse strand, counting down.
AGCCAGAAGTCACACTTCTCTTTCTTCGCATACAACTGGTGTTCGCGAAGAGTTTGAAGAACAATTCTCAAGTGATACTCATGTTCTTCCCAAGTTTTTGAGTAAACCAGAATGTCATCGATGAAGATGATCACAAACTGATCCAAGTAAGGCCGGAAGACACGGTTCATTAAGTCCATGAATGCAGCTGGACATTTGTCAGCCCAAAAGGCATCACTAGAAAATCAAAATGCCCATACCGAGTTCTAAAAGTAATTTTCAGAATGTCTTCCTCATTAATCTTTAGCTGATGATATCCTGACCTCAAATCAATCTTAGAGTAATACTATGATCCACCCAACTGATCAAAGAACTCATCGATCCTCGGCAGTTGGTATTTATTCTTCACAGTTACTCCATTCAATTGATGATAGTCTATGCACAACCGGAGAAATCCATCGTGCTTGTTCACAAATAATATAGGTGCACCCTATAGGGAAGTGTTATTCCATATATACCATTTTTTTGCTAGTTCTCCAAGCTGCTTCTTTAATTCTTTCATTTCAGCAAGTGCCATTCGGTAAGGAGGAATAGAGATAAGTGTCATTCCCAGAATCAAGTCAATACCGAATTCAATTTCTTGGTTTGGCGGTAACCAGGGTAACTCATCCAGAAATACGTCTGCGAACCCATCCACCACAGGAATTTCCGCATTGTCTCCAATTACCTCGGGTTCACCTTCTAGAGCAAGAAGGAAAGAGAAACACGCGAGGTTCCTACGTCCCCCAACGCTGTATCTCAACAGTAGTTTTTTTAGGATTAAATTTATGTCCACTTGATAGGTAATTATTGCTCCAGACTTAGTCATCAAAGTCACTCTCCTACGTAGCAATTGACAATTGCACCGTATTTTAACAACCAATCCATTCCGAGTACCACGTCAAACAGACTCATCGGAAGGATTATCAAATCAGCTCTCAATCGCTCACTCTCAACCATGATTTCACACGATCTACACACACTAATTACCTCTACACATCCCAGTGGGGAGTTTAAAATCATCGAAGTTTCTAAGTTCTCAAATTTCAGTTTCAAAGTTTGAACAAAAGAACTTGATATAAACGAGTGGGTAACATTAGTATAAAACAATACATGTGCTAAAGAGTGGGAGATCAAAATCATACCCTCGACCATGGTGTTGCTAGCTTGTCCTCCAGAACTGCCTCCTGTCAGGGTATAAGCTTGTCCATGTGCTTTTCCCTTTCCTTTATCAGCAATATTAGGCCTTTGGGTTCCTGGCCTATATTATTGCGGCAGAGGTATCTGTTGGAAAAATTAATGGCATCGAGTGCGTAGCGGAATTTAAAAAATTTTAATCAACGTCAAAGCCAAACAAGAACATGTTCATGATGCTATATAACATAAATACTAAAGATCTAAAACAAACCTTTTGAGATTTCAGAAAACTGCACGTCTGACAGATCTAAGCGTTCCAAACAACAACCGAAAGAGCCTCAACCAACTGGTCTTCTTTGCTATTCTCGTTTCCACAATCGGTGTGCGGGTGGGCACACGTCGTTTAATCTCCTCTAGGTATTCTTGATCTCCTTCCAATCACAAGAGAGCCAAAGAAAAAATTGTTCTTGAGAATTAAACAATTTTTCCTCTCAGGAATCTTTTATCAATAGCCTCCAAAAAGTCTGTCAAGTAATCTTTTGAGTAATGTGACTTAATAGGCTATTTATAGTGTTTAGGAAGTCATACTTTCATAACAATTAGGTTTCCCAAAGTTCTAATCGCATCCGAGTCAATTTTGCCATGTCATCATGCATTTTACGTTACAACCGGTCGACTACTGACAAAGACGTTATAACTCCCCGGTCAACCTGTCTTCACTAACCGATCGACCGGACCGGTCGACCTGTGACCGGTCGACCTGTCTGCACTGACGAAAGTTGTTTTTCCTAGTTTTTTTAATACGGGAAACTTGCATAGAGTCTCAGTTTTGATTCAA
>NW_010368049.1:141905-145982 GCF_000414095.1 Morus notabilis | reverse complement strand
TATTTTTCAATCCACTGATAATGCATAAGAGGATATCATTGACTCTTTATAGGAGCTATGGATTCCACTATCTATGAATAACGAATCTACGCATACACGAGTCATACCCCCAATGTACCGGCAAGCGTACCTTTACATAATGTTAGGATGTCTCCCTTTAGTACATCAAAGGATACAAGTCAAGTATACAGGTTCATCATCCATCTCAGGATTAAGATGACAACATATAATTCGTCAAAAGTGAATTGTTTTATTCAAATAGAATTATTAATTAAAACAATTCAACTTTGGTCCGATCCAATATAGATTTCACCATTAGAAACTATATCAATGTCTCCACCCATGGAGTCCCACCTCCGACGACCAAGACAAGCTGTCTCCGTTAGGAAGTAGACAACATAACAATCTTAACATGAATAAAGCGCCCAACTTTATTCTCTCGATTGTGGATCATAAGATTTAGACTATCATCTTTAGATTCTTGTCTTCCGCATGTTCTTCACATTACATGCATGACCTAAAGATTTAGAATGACAGTCTCAGACTTTTAGTTTGCTTATCATACATTCAACTATTATGAACATAAAGAGGACAATACATAGATATATAAAATAAACAAATCTTTATTAATAGTCAAAATATCTCAAAGAATATTGTTACATTTATTCCTAAGGGCATAAACGCTAACAATCTCCCACTTGCACTTAAGTGAGTAAATGTGACATGCTACGCATCCCCATAGCCTCGACATGCTTCTCGAAGACCTTGGCCGGCAGGGCCTTCGTGAACGGATCAGCCATATTGTCCTCCGACGCGATCTTGCATATTTCCACATGCCCTTCTTCAATAAAGCTTCTTATTACGTGATACTTCCTGTCTATGTGCTTACTCATTTTCTGATATCTTGGTTCTTTGGTGTTAGCTATTGCCGCACTGTTATCACAGTATAGTCTCAATGGCTTATCCACACCAGGAACAACTTCAAGATCCATCAAAAATTTGCAGAGCCACACTACTTCTTTTGAAGCATCACTAGCTGCCACATACTCGGCTTCCATCGTTGGGTCAGAAGTGCAAGTTTGCTTGACACTCCTCCAAACGACGGAACCACCTCCCAGAGTAAAGACAGAACCCGAAGTCGATTTCCTAGAATCCAAACATGATTGAAAATCTGAATCTGTATATCCTAGAGGTGTCAAATCCTCCCCGGAATATACCAGCATATAGTTTCTAGTCCTCCGAAGATACTTGAATACATGCTTGACCGCAACCCAGTGGTTAGGTCCTGGATTCGACTGAAATCGACTTACAATCCCGACCGCATGGCAAATGTCCGGTCGAGTACAAAGCATTGCATACATTAGGCTCCCGACCGCCGAAGCATAAGGCACCTTCGCCATGTATTCTCTTTCTTTAGATGTCTTGGGACAATCACTGTTCGAAAGAGTAATTCCAGACCTAGATGGTTGCCCACCTTTCTTGGAATTCTGCATTGCATACTTCTTGAGAATTTTATCTATGTATGAAGCCTGAGAGAGAGCTATCATTTTGTTCTTTCGATCTCTTATGATTCGAACGCCCAGAACATAATTAGCTTCTCCTTAAGTCCTTCATGTCAAACTGTTTGGTAAGCCAAACTTTGACTGATGATAAAGCCCCTACATTATTGCCAATGAGTAGAATATCATCAACATATAATAGTAGAAAAACTACTTTCCCATCTTGAATATGCTTATAAACACAAGGTTTATCCATATTCTGTTGGAATCCAAAAGTCTTGACCACTTGGTCAAATCTTTTGTTCCAAGAACGGGAAGCTTGCTTTAATCCATAAATGGATTTCAGCAACTTGCAAACTTTTCCCTCTTGACCCTTAGCCCCAAAGCCTTCTGGTTGTACCATATAGATACTTTCCTCAAGATAGCCGTTCAAGAACGCCGTCTTGACATCCATTTGCCAGATCTCGTAGTCGAGAGCAGCCGCAATGGATAAGAGAATGCGGATGGACTTAAGCATGGCTACAGGCGAAAAGGTTTCCTCGTAGTCGATTCCCTCCTTTTGCGTGTATCCCTTAGCTACCAGTCTAGCCTTATAGGTTTCGACCTTTCCTTTTGCATTTCTCTTTCTCTTGTAGACCCATTTACGCCCAATTGGCTTAATCCCATCGGGAAGATCTACAAGTTCCCAGACTAGATTAAAATCTATAGATTTCATCTCAGCTTTCATGGCTTCTGTCCAGAGGTTTGCATCAACATCCTCCATAGCTTCTTTGTAAGTATAAGGATCTCTGTCATGTTCCAGAGATTCTGCCAAAAAAGTTTCCCCATTAGCCATGAATCTCTCAGGTTCATGTCTGATCCTCCCACTACGCCGAAGCCCCTTAGGTTGTTGTTGGGTTTCCTCTTCTACTCTGATTGGATTGGTTTTCAAAGGAACAGTCGGTATGACCGAGTCACTCGACATTTCCTCAAGCACCATTTTGCTACGAGGCTTAAAGTCGTTCATGTAACTTTCCTCTAGGAATGTTGCATTCGTTGAAACCACGATTTTATTTTCCTTGGGATTATAGAAATAACCGCACAACTCGTGAGGACTTTTAGGAACCGACTTTCTTGACACGTTGTTCAGAAGATAACATGCAGTTTGTAAAGCATATCCCCAGAAAGATATAGGCAGTGTCGAATAACTCATCATGGACCGTACCATGTCCAGCAAGGTCCTATTTCTTCTCTCAGCTACACCATTCTGCTGTGGAGTGCCAGGTGCAGTTAAATGGGATAGAATCCCATTCTCTAATAAGTATCCGGTGAACTCATCAGAGAGGTATTCTCCACCTCGATCTAATCGAAGTGCCTTTATGGGTTTACCCAGTTGCTTTTCCACCTCAGCCCGAAACTCCTTGAATTTATCAAAAGTTTCACTTTTGTGGCGCAATAGGTACACATAACCATATCTAGAGTAATCGTCGATAAAAGTGACGTAATACTCATACCCTCCTCTTGCCTTAATGTTCATGGGACCACAAACATCACTGTGCACAAGTTCAAGAACATCTTCAGCCCTATTGCCTTTAGACCCAAATGGTCTTTTGGTCATTTTGCCCTCCAAACAAGATTCACATTGGGGTAAGGACTCAACCTTTAAAGAACTTAAAGGTCCATCCTTTACCAACCTCTGTATCCTGTTAAAGCTAATATGACCAAGTCGCAAATGCCAAAGATATGTCTCATTAGAGTGAGAAGTTTTAAGCCTTTTAGAGTTATTAACAACTTCAGTGTTTAGCAATGAGTCCATCTTAGGTTTGATAAAATATAGATTATTTTGCATCCATCCACCACAGATAAAAGACTTGTTTTTACGAATCACAACTTTATTATTAAAAGAAACTGAATAAGAATCCTTAAATAAACAAGCAACAGAAATAAGATTCCTCTTAAATTGAGGAACATAAAAACAGTCTCGCAAAAATAAACTCCTATAACTATCAAAATAAAGATGGACGTCTCCCACTGCTTCAGCCAACACTAGTGTTCCAACGCCCATCCTCAACGTGAAGCTTTCATTTAGAAGACTTCTCGTTTGCTTGAACCCCTGCAGAGAAACACACACATGATTAGTTGCTCCAGAATCTATGACCCAGTTGTCACTGGATTCCTCAACCAGACATGCTTCCACAATCAAAAGATCACACTCACCTCCTTTGCCTTTAGCGGCTAGGTAGTCTTTGCAATTCTTCTTCATGTGCCCCACCTTCCCGCAATGAAAGCACTTAAGCTTGTTCGGGTTCTTCTTCTTCTTGTTCTTGCCCTTATTTGGCAGAACTGAAGAACTCTCATTCTTAGCTACTTGCTTCTTCTTTCCATTCCCTAAAGAGGGTTTGGAGGAAGATGCCTCAGCAAAGTTGACCTCCACAATCGTCGACCCCTTGATCATCCGCTCAAACTTTTGGAGTTCTTGCATCAACTCTGGCAGGGTTATATTCTGTCTAGCGCTCAAATTGAACGTTGCCCTAAACATAATATACTCCTTCGACAAAGTCTCAAAGATCATGGTCAATTGAGACTCAACATCGATGTC
>NW_010368049.1:140790-141303 GCF_000414095.1 Morus notabilis | reverse complement strand
AATATGTTTGTGTGTCAAAACCTTGAAAAAATCACAACCTCACAACGATAATTCTAAACTCAAAATTTTGTAAGTCTCCTAGGGGAGATCATGCAAAATTTAATTTGGAACACGGATCCCCTCCGATCAATATATACCATCCGAATCAATCTCTGTCCAGCATATATTGATAATCATTTTCTTTGGCCATTAATTTAATTAGCAGAGCTCCTAGGGGAGATTAGTAAATAAATTAATCTTGAGTGTATAACCATCGTTTCAACTATTTGATCCATATTTTACAATTGTCACCTAGGGGTGTACAACCATAAAATATGCTCAAATAAATTATCCACTCGGAGATCCACACCGGTAGATAATGAATCCCTTCCTAGGGGTCGGTATCACCATGTGTTATCTGCGGACCAACAATGGAGGCCATGGGTCTTTTCTTCAAAAAAACCCTCACCCACTCAATCTTTTGGAAAAACAAGGTTTTATGTTAAGAAATATGCATGAATAATTTTAATGAGC
>NW_010368049.1:138265-140682 GCF_000414095.1 Morus notabilis | reverse complement strand
AAGCATAATAATAATAATAACTGTAATATTATGGTTCCATCCTAGAGAAAAGAAAAAATAAAGATTACTAAGAATAATCAAAACATATATCGATTCTTCATCTTGAATCTTCCCGGTTGTCCTTGAATTCTTCATCACGATCAAATTCTGGTTATCATAAAATTATTTTTCATGTTTTCTTGAAAAAATCACAAAAAAAACTGTAAAATCGTGTACTATCACGTTAGGTTCGGTTGACCAGTGACAGAGTAGTTATACTCAACCGGTCGACTGCCTTACACTAAACGGTCAACCGGTGCCTGTACGACAGTAACCCAGATTTTCAGAAATCAAAGCAGTTTTTCAATTTATTCAAAAAACCCAAAACAATTTTATAAACCAAGGAAAATTAGATACCTGTATATCCTTCATCTTCAAGATCCAACGTGGCAGTTGTAGATCACGAAGGGAGGTTCGATCTAACGGCTGATGGGCCCCATTATGACACCAAAAGTTATCGTCATTCCTGTGCCATTCGTAGATCGCGAAGAGAGCTTCTTTGATCTAACGGTTGATGGGCCCCGTTACGACACCAACATTTGTCGCCCTTCCCATATATTCATGAACCATAACCGGTAAAAATTAAATAATAAATAATCATTGATAATTTATAAATAATAATCAATAATAATTATTTAATAACCATTCACCATAGATTCATGATAACAACATAATATAGAAGCCCTAGAGTGCCATCCTCTAAAATATCAATTCAAGCATAAAAGAGATATTTTTAGATCACAAATCTATGTACATAGCATAATTATGAACAAATAACCATGGCTCTGATACCAATTGTTGGAAAATTAATGGCATCGAGTGCGCAACGGAATTTAAAAATTTTAATCAACGTCAAAGCCAAACAAGAACATGTTCATGATGCTATATAACATAAATACTAAAGATCTAAAACATACCTTTTGAGATTTCAGGAAACTGCACGTCTGACAGATCTAAGCGTTCCAAACAGCAACCGGAAGAGCCTCAACCAACTGGTCTTCTTTGCTATTCTCGTTTCCACAATCGGTGTGCAGGTGGGCACACGTCGTTTAATCTCCTCTAGGTATTCTTGATCTCCTTCCAATCACAAGAGAGCCAAAGAAAAAATTGTTCTTGAGAATTAAACAATTTTTCCTCTCAGGAATCTTTTATCAATAGCCTCCAAAAAGTCTCTCAAGTAATCTTTTGAGTAATGTGAGTTAATAGGCTATTTATAGTGTTTAGGAAGTCATACTTTCGTAACAATTAGGTTTCCCAAAGTTCTAATCGCATCCGAGTCGATTTTGCTATGTCATCATGCATTTTACGTTACAACCGGTCGACCGGTGACAGAGACGTTATAACTCACCGGTCAACCTGTCTTCACTAACCGGTCGACCGAACCGGTCGACCTGTGACCGGTCGACCTATCTGCACTGACGAAAGTTGTTTTTCCTAGTTTTTCAATACGGGAAACTTGCATAGAGCCTCAGTTTTGATTCAAGCAACCCAATAGAGAAATTGCCTGATCAAAACAATCATATAATAGTCTTCCCATATTAAACAACTCTTAAAACAATAATTCAATCAATTTATCTAGAATTAATTTATCAATTAATTCACCCATGAATTAACTTTGAACCTCTCGTTACGGAAATAACACAAGTTACCAATGTGTAGGAAATACACCGTATCGTTACAAGAAATTATGTGAGCTAGCAAAGAGACCCGATGGACATATATAAATCAAGCTCCTATAATCACAACGCTATTTGTAAACCAACAAGTCCGCCTCATGATTATAAAACTCTAGGCTGTTCCACTAAAAGCCTAGAGCTGCACTCTCGATTTATATAGCGTATTTACAAAGCTCTGATTAGCTCTAGTCCATGACTCAATATATTAGTGTATCATCCCCATAGGATATCCATAATCGACTTGAGGTCAAGTTCCATTTTACCTTCCCGATTACATTTATCTTATGTTCCATTATCATACCATCGGAAAAATACTATTCGTATCATTACAAACAGTGAACCATTAGATAACACAGAGTACTCCAATGGCTGAGCGCTCATATTTTCCAATCCACTGATAATGCATAAGAGGATATCATTGACTCTTTATAGGAGCTATGGATTCCACTATCTATGAATAACGAAATCACACATACACGAGTCATACCCCCAATGTACCGGCAAGCGTACCTTTGCATAATGTCAGGATGTCTCCCTTCAGTACATCAAAGGATACAAGTCAAGTACACAGGTTCATCATCCATCTCAGGATTAAGATGACAACAAATAATTCATCAAAAGTGAATTGTTTTATTCAAACAGAATTATTAATTAAAACAATTCAACTTTGGTCCGATCCAATATAGATTTCACCATTAGAAA
>NW_010368049.1:135025-135712 GCF_000414095.1 Morus notabilis | reverse complement strand
AAAAATGCACACTTCTGAACGTGCTTCCAACTTGTTCGCTTCCTTGTCCAGGACATGTGCAGGACATCCCCATATGTGAATATGGTTCAAGGATGTCTTCCTGCCCGTCCATAACTCATGAGGAGTTTTAAGAACCGACTTTGTTGACACGTTGTTCAGAAGATAACATGCAATTTGTAAAGCATATCCCCAAAAGGATATAGGCAGTGTCGAATAACTCATCATGGACCGTACCATGTCCAACAAGGTCCTATTTCTTCTCTCAGCTACACCATTCTGCTGTGGAGTGCCAGTTGTAGTTAAATGGGATAGAATCCCATTCTCTAATAAATATCCGGTGAACTCATCAGAGAGGTATTCTCCACCTCGATCTGATTGAAGTGCCTTTATGGGTTTACCCAGTTGCTTTTCCACCTCAGCCCGAAACTCCTTGAATTTATCAAAAGTTTCACTTTTGTGGCGCAATAGGTACACATAACCATATCTAGAGTAATCGTCGATAAAAGTGACGTAATACTCATACCCTCCTCTTGCCTTAATGTTCATGGGACCACAAACATCACTGTGCACAAGTTCAAGAACATCTTCAGCCCTATTGCCTTTAGACCCAAATGGTCTTTTGGTCATTTTGCCCTCCAAACAAGATTCACATTGGGGTAAGGACTCAACCTTTAAAGAACTTAAAGG
>NW_010368049.1:105825-133755 GCF_000414095.1 Morus notabilis | reverse complement strand
GCTTGGCCACCGAACATGTCCTCAAGATTATCCATAATCTGACTAGCAGTTATGTAATCTTCATGTTGTGCTTGTAGCACAGTGGACATGCTCGCCATCATATAACAGCGAGCCATATTGTCAGAGTCCTTCCAGCGTTGATACGCTATGAAAACCTCATTAGGAGCATCAACAGGTGGCTCTGGAGGACAAGGTGTATTCAGTACGAAATTCAGTTTCTCAAAGGTTAGGACGATCTTTAGGTTCCTTTTCCAATCGGTAAAATTCTCGCCAGTTAAATTGTGTTTATTAAGTATCGACGATAATGCGCTAGAAGACATTTTGATCTATAATAAACGTTCATATATCTAGTATAAGCAAACTTGTATAAATATTTAGTAATTAAACATATATACATGTTATAATGCAACAAATATGTTTGTGTGTTAAAATGCGGGGCTGGGCGCGAACTGTCCGCGCTCTGGGCGCTGGCTGGCCGCGCGCTGGCCTGGTTTCTGGGCACAGTTTCTGGGTAGCTTCAAAGGCTTCAAACTTAATCTTTCAAGCCTCCTTTTAATTCAAAATCAAAACCCTAATTCTACCCAAATCCTAGAATTACAATAAGTCTAATCCCAAATTAAATTACAAATAATTTAATTTGAACGAATTTAATGCGATCCATGGAACCATATAATTAACGACCAAATCGATCATCCATACATTCATCAACATGAATTAAATATAAACATCCATAAATGCAAGTGCCTACCCATCACATACATACATAATTAAATATCACATATTTTATATATTAATTTTGATTTTCAAATAATCGGAGCATAAATTAATATCGTCTATAGACCGCTCTGATACCAATTATTGGTAACCGAATAGAATTCGGATGCAGAAGTGTGGGGGGATGCGGATCGTGTATAACAAAAATTTTCATAAAACCTTTGAGATGCTCTATAGATTATATTAATTTATACATGAATAAATTAATCTCATTAATTCATTTATTAAGAACTCAATTACGAATAATACCCGGCGGCCGATTAGGATGATAACTCGAGTTCTTTGACCTCGAACAATTCTTGCTCCAAAGCTTTGTGTTTAGAAAACCAATGTCTTCCACGTCAATTCCTAGAATCCACGAAGACGTGTGTGTGGACACACCTGAGGCAAAACAGGTTACAATAAACACTCGAATTTCCACAAACACCAACGCATGCACGAGGTAGAGTTTTTAGAGAAAAAAATTTTCCATCTCACTCTTAGAGAATTTTGGCCACCTTGGAATTAGGGCAAAAATTGTTTCAAAAATTATCTCAAAAATTGTGTCTACAATTTTCTATTATTTTCTTATTTATAGAGTAGAAGTCAAACTTTTAGAAGGAATCCAATCTCTATCTCCAAGATAAAGCTTGTCAATTATCTCCTATTTAAATTTGAAACAAAAATCTCTCATTCCCTTATCCTTAGTGTGGCCGGCCACCTTAGGGGATTCTCATCCCTGTGTAGGCGCCAATATCAGATAGGGAAGGAAGAAAAAATCATCATTTATCCTGTAGTCCAATTTTGACTCAAATTCAAATTCCAATTTAAGTCAAACTTAAATTAATTTGAATTCTAAATTGAACAACTTATCAAATAAGTTTAAATGGATAAATCTAGATGTGTTCAAATTCAAATTTAAATAATCACATTATTTAAATAATAATTAATTCTCAATTAATTATTTTTGAGTGTTTAATTTTAAAATTCTGTAATTCTAAAATTCTCATTTTGCCCTTTGTGTTTGGTAGAATTACTAGGACGACACGGGGACTAATGGACCTATCATTCTGAGCTCCAATAAAATTAATAATTAATTAAACACTTTAATTAAGTAATTAATTCTATTAATTCCAATAGTTACTCCACTATAAACTTAGAATTGCACTCTCGAAATTATATATATAAATTACTTCTAAACTGTGAAGTGTCCATTTGATATAGTCACTGCATATAGATCAATCGTCCATAAATAATTCATAATTAGAGCCAGGTAAAATCCGTTCTACTGGTCCAAGTACCGAATCAACCCTCAAGAGAATTATTTATCTACTTCTTTCTCAAGAAGGAATGGATTCCATCTCGTGTAATAACATTCCCAACTACCTACTTCATCATGTCTCCAAAATACAAGGAATAGGATTCAGGATCTCAGAATCCATACCGAGTAAATCAAAAGACACAAATCCATAAATAGGAGTCTGTTAAGAACTCAAGATTAAGATCATTCTATATATGACTATCGGTATACTCAATTAGAATTTCTATACTTAACGAAAATTAATAGAAATTCATATTGTGTCTGTGTCATTGTTCCACATAATCTCATTATGTGAAATACACTCATTCAATATCTCGCCATATTAACAGTGTGAATAACACCGTTCCATTCTAAATGGGAATGACATGTATTAATAATGTTTTAATTAAAGATTCCAAACTTTAATTAAATTCATTATGAACATTATTTATTATTATTATTATTATCTTTAAACATTATTCTCTCGTATATAACACTTATATATAATGTTTAAGGTCACATAAATAATCATAGAATTTTCATTGATATTCATAAAATATTCATAAATATAGCACATAAAATAATGAATAAACTCTTTTATTAAATAAATAATAAATATCATATTACATCTCATGCTTTTAGGATACCATTCCCAACACCCGACGCTTAAGGTCAAAACTGTGAGTAATTCGGTGGACGGTAAGTCAGTGCATGAGGAAATGTCATTGGAGCTGGCAACTGTGGTTGGAAGGATGGCATAAATTACTGAGGCCGGTCCTCCCCGTAAGTGGTGTCCCTCTGAGTCTGTTGGGATAGCGGTTGGTTCCTGTTGGGGTAGTTCCTCTTTATGTGCCCAAGCTGTCTACAATGATGACATTTGAACCTATAAGGTCCACTTACACCACTTCCTAAATAGCCACTACTCCTACTAGATGGATCCCCACTAGTCTGCCCTCGATTATGATTTTTCCTGTTATATCGCTGGTGTCCTTCTGATGCTCTGTTCATGGCTTCTCTACTTTGAAGATAAGCCAGATTGTCTTGCTCAACAGTTATCGTTATGGCCACCAAGTCTCGGCAAACGCGAAGCCTTAGAGCTATTAACGATCTCCAAATTGTATTCTTAAGGCCTCTTTCAAACTTAAGACACTTCATGTATTCAGACTCTACCAAGGAAAAGGCAAATCGGGATAGATCATTAAACTTAGCTTTCTATTCCCTTACGATCATGTCCCATTATTGCAATCTCATGAACTCCATTGCTTTCTCGTCACGGTAACTTTGGAGAAAATACTGTTCATTGAAGAGTTCCTCGAACTGTTCCCAGGTCATAGTTCCCACAACATGTATTCTCATGACCTATTTCCACCAAGTGCTAGCTTGACCTTCAAACTTATAAGCTGCAAACTCCACTTAGTACTCTTCATGTACTCCCATTATATTCAGGTATTTCGAGATAGATTCGAACTAGTATTCCACCTCTTGGGGTCCACCCTCACTATTAAACGTGGGGATTAATCCTCGTCTGAACTCACGGAAGTATCCCTGGTTCTTGTCCTCAGCCAGACGTTCATTCTAGGCTCGAGTAACCATTCCTTGGAAAGCTACGTATATCGCATCTATAAACTCCTCGTTCAGTACGGCCAGCAGCTAAGCTATAAACTCCACTCGGTACTCTTCAGGTACTCCCATTGTATTCAGGTATTTCAAGATAGATTCGAACCAGTATTTCACCTTTTGGGGTCCACCCTCACTATTAAACGTGGGGATTAATCCTCGTCTGAACTCACAAAAGTATCCCTAGTTCTTGTCCTCAACCGGACGTTCATTCTGGGCTCGAGTAACCATTCCTTGGAAAGTTACGTATATCACATCTATAAACTCCTCGTTCGGTACGGCCGGTGGGTTAGTGACTCCATGACGTGGCGGCATTCTCTCAACTGAAAAAAAAAAACTAAACTGTTTTGGTAGTTCCCTGGTGTCATTCATGTATCTCAAGGTTCTTAAAACCAAAGGCTCTGATACCAAAATGTCATGCCCCCAAGCAGGGGTTGGTGACATGGAGGCTTGTTTAGAAATTAAACATGGATTAAGAAAGTAATTAAGCATTTAATAATGCAAAAATCAATTTCAAAAATAGTATATTTAAAATTTCTAAACAAACCCCACATTTTAAGGAAATTAAGTTTTAAGAAAGAATAAGGTGGATTTTCTCATACCATAATAAAACAGATTCCAAATGTATGCCTCTGGCATCATGTCAGTTTTCCCCACAGGGATTCCATATTGTGCATACACAAGCAAGGCAAATAACTGAATATAGACATCAACCACTGTCTAATAGAATTTAAGGTTTACAATCTATAACTTATATATGCCTTAGCAATCAACAACAAGGAAGGAAATACTTCACAACTTCCTATCTTCTTGAGTGAATTTCCTCACCAATAATCACTGCCTACTCAGCACTACTTCTAGCCTCGTCTAGTAGGGGTTTAATACATGAAAAAATAAGAAAAGTGAGCGAAATGCCCAGTAGGATATAATTTCATAAAAAATTTATAAATAAACAAAGTACATGGTCCAAACATATCATTCAGAACCAAAACATCCTTTAAATGAAGGAAATATACGTAAATCTCAAAAGTCCATGTTACAATAAGTGATTAATAAAATTATAATGAGTCACTTACCTTATCCGTAAAGCCATGATATCACTACCGTAGTGACCCATACGGGTTTCGGGACCTACCCCCAAGAATATGATCTTCATACCTCGATCTCTGGGCCATCATGCGTTTTACGATTTCTCAAAATATCTCATTTTAGGAAAGTTACTTTAAATGCTTATTTGAGCCTCAATGATATCAAAACGTTTTTTATGTTTAAAATGTTTTCATAGGCCAAAGTCATTTTAAATAGGGTTATCAAAGATATGAACAAGAATATCCTACCTCTCGGATATTTTAGTTTACAAATAACTTCATGTTGTCCAACAGACTATTCTTTAAGCTCCACGTCTGATTGTGCCACTAGCTTTGTCATCAAAATAACACATTAGAGTTTAAACCTTTTCACTAAATAACCTAGTTTATAATTATGTACAATTGTACCATACTAGTGTGCCATGACTCAAAATCAAAGTTCATAATCAACTTCTTAATTCAAATTGTGATTCTTTGAGAATTTGGAATTCAAACAAGAGAAATGGAATGGTATACGGATTAATGTGGCTAGTCCACTCACTTTGAGCTCTCAAATGAAGTTAAGTTGGTTATGCATTGGGTTTTGGGGTCAAAAATAAGTTTTAGAACTGTTTTGGGTCAGAATTAGTGTTCACCGGTCAACCGGTGATAGAGGAGTGTAACTCCACCATTGGCTGGTGGAAAGGTGTCTGGTCGACCGCCCCAGTCAATCGGTGGAAGCTGTACAAATCGGGGAAAATGGCCGATCCGTGGAGAAAAACGCCAAATCCTGCAATTTCGGGTTCGATTTTGAGATATTTTCATAGGGATTTATCACAACTAGGTTCCAACCATCAATCTAAGTTTAAAGAATCAAAAACCCCAAAATTCTATCATGTTTTCAACCAAAATCCATCAAAATCAAGTTTAAACCAAAATCTCACCAAACTAAACTAAAAATCAGGTTCTTACATTAAGCACGGACAAACCTATATAAATAATGCTCTACAATGTGGACATACAAAAACAGTGAACACTAAATAACTAAATTCTTACCTTCAGCCAAGGTTTTAAAAGGCAGAATCGGGCCTCGAGGTGTTTTGCCTATACGAGGCGAGGCGTGAGCCTCAAGGCGCTTTGAAGCGTAAGCCTCAAAAACTGCCTATAAAAAAATTGAGAAAAAAAATAATAGTACCAAAAAAAAATCAATACTTAATAATCATTAAAATCAAGAAATTTAACCAAATATCCACATAAAGACTAAATAATTATCAAATCCTAATATCATAAGGATCATAATGCACTTCTAAAAGCCTAATCTCCGAAGTCATTAATCAATAATCATCATCACTACTAAGAGAAGCATCAACCAATTTAAATCTCTCATTGTCCACGAATTCTTGACTGTTAGTGTCATAATCACAGTTTATCCACTCTTCTTCTTCATCCTCGTGTACGATCTCCTTGCCTCTATCACCTAATAATAAAAATTAAACTTAAGTTACTATCTCTTATATGATAATTAGAGTAAATAATAGAGAAGACAACTAATAATTCATACGGCATATCTTGCCACTAACCTGTCCTCTTCTTTTTAGAGCTTTTTTGAGCTCTAATACTAGTACCTTCTCCATCCTCAAAAAGATCAATGTCAAGATTGTCAATTGTTTTCTCTGTTTGAATTTCGCCTTCATTTTCGTTTCCAGCTATCCATTCATCATCAGATGGCAACTCATCAATGATTAAGGGATCCTCATCTTGCTGAAGTGCTTTTTTTTTCAAATGTCAATCTTTTAGCTTCTTGTTGAACATGATGTAGACTAAGGAATTTATCTTTTGTGCAATCAAGCGATTTCTTCTCTTGGTATGAACTTGGTTGTAGGTACTCCAATTGCGTTCAAATCCTGAAGATGAACAAGTGAGAGTCAAAACTCTAACTACAAAGCTAGCCAACTCTGGGGTACCATCTCCAAATTGGGATCACCAATCATCTGAATTTAAAATTGAGATGAAAATAATTAGTCAAACAATCTAAATTGTTTTATTAGTCAAAATTAATAAGATAGTTTCTACTTACTAGGATTGTGTTTCATGTATGATGCTTGAGCTTGACGAAGGCCAAAAAACCCATTCTTGTGTTGAAATTCATCTAGTTGGAGGTCGGCCTTCTCTAGATCATTTGGGTCCTTAACCATCCTATTCATGCAATGGTACAAACCAAGCATCTCAGGATGGTTGGAAGGATTATCAGAGTATCGAATCCTTGGATTCAAGTAGTATGCTGCGGCACGTAAATGTTGATGCAACTGAAAATCCCATTTTTCATCAATGATCTCCCAAATCTCCTTATAGTCTTTCTCTTCACCTCCCAAGTTTTTAGCAATTTTCTCTTTTGCCTTGTCCATAGCCCCATATATAAATCTCATGGCGGACATCTTTTCAGAGTCGACTAATCTCAACACCTTCACTATGGGTTGTGTAGGCTTAAGAACATACCCAACAGCAGCCCAAAACTGATTATCCTTCATGACTATCTTTTTCACTTCTTTCCCATTCGGTTTCTTTGCATATGAACTATTGTTCCATTCCTCCGATACAAACATAGATTGTAGAGGCTGCATTAGTCTATAGATGCACTCCAAAGTCAGATAGGCAGTAACAAATCTTGTTGTAGCAGGTCGAACAAGATCCCTTTTGGTAAACTTTCTCATTAATGACAACACCCAAGGGTGATTATACACATAATTGCTAATTTTTTTTGCTTTCACAAAGCCCTTTTATGTTGTGGCAATTCTCCTAGTTTCTCAAGGATCAAATCAATACAATGAGCAGCACAAGGAGTCCAAAATAAGTTTTTTCGTTTCTCCATTAGTTTTGCTCCAGCAGCCTTATAAGCACTTATATTGTCAGTCACAACTTGAACAACAAGATCTTCCCCAACTTTTTCAACAATCTTGTCAAGCATCTCAAACAATAGATTTGTATCTTTCTTTTTATCAGAGGCATCAACATATCTCAAGAAAATAGTTCCATGAGGATTGTTGACTAAAAAGTTGATCAAACCTTGATTTCTAGCATCCGACCAGCCATCAGATAAAATAGAAACTCATGTTTGTTTCCAAGTCATTTTAACCTCCTCCATAAATTTTTCAGTGGTAAGTACTTCCTCCTTCAAAATCCATGTTCTAAGCTCATGCATACTTGGGGGTACAAGACCTCTACCATAGTCGCCTATTGATCTACACATATTAAAATAGAAAGGGCTCCTAGCAATATTGAAAGCAAGTGCATTTTCATAAAAGAACCTACCAATGTCGAGACATACTCAAGAACGGGCCTCTTTATCTCTTGATGTCGTTCTAAGGGAAGGTCTTTTGTTTGCTTCCTTATCATCCACATTGTTCAAAAACCTATCCATAGGACCTCTAACTCCTCTATCACTAACCACTTCCGGCGATTGACAAGAGTCGACAAATCCATCACCATAATATGAGCCAACATCCACCATTTCTTTAAATTTCTAGTGCGCTAACTGTTTTTCAATAGCCCACTTGTTCATATAGTTATTAATTTCTTTCTTCACATCATCAGGAACCTTAGGACAAAGCTTTACATTCTTATGAGTGCAAGCAAGGTGTTCTTTCATTCTCTTAACACCTCCTTTAATAATTTGATTGCAAAACACACATTGGAGGTAAACATAAGTCCTTTTGTCATTTTCTTACGTAATTTCTTTTTCATATTTCCAAGCCGGATCCCATCTCCCACTATGACTACCGCTAGCATTTTGTGGAGGTCTCATTGGCTAATTCCTAACTTAAACCAAGGAAAAAAATGCAACATTAAACCCAAAAAGTGATTCACGGTCCACTGATCTACTAGAATGCTACTACAAAATGAAAGGGAAAAAAAAAGTCAAGAGAAGGGATTTGATATCTCACTTGAAAGGTTGGCCGTCGGCTTGCTATGAAGTCCTCTATGGTGCGGCCGTGGCTGGTTGGAGCAGAGGAAGCCGTGAGAACCTTCTAAAGAAGAAGATGAAGGCACGGCTTCGGGAAAGAAGAAGAATAGCTGGTTCTGCCGTTCTGGTTGATGGAGCAAAGGAACCCGCGAGGAGAGGTGCGAAGAAGAAGGAGGCACTGGGAGGAGGGAGAGGTGCGAAGAAGAAGGATGCACTGCAAGGAGGGAGAGGTGCGAAGAAGAAGGAGGCAGAGAGGTGCGAAAGTTGTTGTTCTGGTTCAGTTTTTGTTACCCTGGTATTTAGGCCTTTGGGGCCAGCGGCCCACTTCATTTAGGCTTAAAAAAGCCCACAGAAACCCTACATTACTAAGGCAGACGCCTCACTAACCGCCTGAGGCGCCGCTCAAAGGTGTGCGCCTCAACACCTACCCTATAAGGCGTAAGAGTTGAGGCGCTTTTCCAGCACCTCGCCACGAGGCGCGCCTGCGCCTCTAGCACTTTTTAAAACCTTGCCTTCAGCATAGGTTCTTGTAAGAACCTCAATTTCTTCAGACATTCTGCTATTTTTAGCTTCCCCGAGGTTAAGCTCCTCGCCCAAGTGCTCCAAGCACGTGTCTAAGGAAATGTCGCATCAATTTTTTTTTTTTTTTTAAAGACTAAGGAAATGTCAATCCCAATTAAACTAATAAGCTTGGTAAACCAAAGATAATGGCAAAAATAGAAAATATAAAGAACTTGATTCTATACTCTTAAGGCTTTAGAAGATAGGGCAATGAAAAGAAGGGTTCTATAAAGTTGTTATATATAAATTCCACTGCCCCAAAACTTCCTTTGGGATAAAATAGTCATTTTCCGTTCCACAGAAAATGTCAAAGTCACCTGTCAACCCTCAAAAAAAGTTGAGAAGGGAGGACGAAATCAAATAGCAAATGCACCAGAAAACATGATATCTTAGTTATCACTACGTAGCACACTGCTTAAAATTCTATTTCACTAAGAATCTATTTATTTTCTAGTGTGTATTCCAAACACTTGTGTTGAGCGTGTGGAACCTAATTATCACATCAATGCTAGATCACGGGAACAAGCTCCCAGGACAAAATTTTCATCTAAGGGTGTTCCAGGGCTTTCTATATCTCCTTTTATAGACAAACAAAGTGTGTCTGAGAGGTGTAAGGCGTGTGATTTTCATGTAGTCTTCTTCTTCATCATAGTGAAATTATGCACGAGTAGAAAGTGAATGAAATCACTGCTATAAATCTTGTGCGTGATTATTTGCTTTGCCCCGTTTTATTACTCTCATTTCGTAAGAATTAGGGCTTTTAATTCCTGACAACTTGACCTCCACAAAAGTTTAAACTTTATTCTCAGCAAAATTTCGGCAATACATTTTTCACACAAAAAAAAAAAAAAAAAAAACACGGGCACTCAACTAAAGTGCTTATCATTCTTTTTCGCTTAGTTCTTGCACTTTAATCAAATATAAGAAGCAAAGTAGTACATTTCGTTAAGAGATAAAGAAGACTTACCAAAGTCTTTATCTTCCAAGAAACTAACATCTGACCCCTCCGATCCTATTTCCTCCATTCTGCTCTGAAAATTCCTCATTTCCCACCATTATTTCGAACTATAAATCTCAGATATGAAATGTGCGAAGAATTAAGCCTACAAATTTGCAGAATACCTGGAACTTAAGAGCACGATGCTTCACTAATTTCTCCAAATCCGAATGGAACAACGCCGAATCATTGCCTTCCAAACTACTAAGCATTTCTTCAAGCTCTTTTGCTCGACTTTAGCAAACAATTTCAAAAAATTTGTCAAAAACAAAGGGAAAATCAAAATTTGATTCAAAACTTTGTATGTAGAGAGTGAGAGAGACCTGCGAATGGTGTCGAGGTCGAGGTGCTCTGAAGAAGGAGGAACGATTTCCATGGCGTTTTCCATTGCGTTGCCTCTCCAAATCGGTCCAAAAATCTCTGGAATTTCTGTGTCTGCTTCTTCTCCCGCCCTTACAAACTCACCTCTGAAATTCTTTTCCGGATTCAATATGGAAACCATGTTTGGTAGAGGGATTCGTTCCGTGATTCAAATCATGATTCGTGGTTCGTTACAATATTTTTTTTCATAAAAAATTTACGTAAATCAAAAATAATTGGAATCACACGTTTTAAATTCTCTAATTAAACGTCCTATTATAGTCTAGTGTAGTGTAGGTGAGCTTCTAATGGTGGGCGTAGAATTGGATTTAGTCTGGGCTTCAGTCTGGGCCCAAGTCCGAGGACGCAGCCCAATTTACACTTTCCTTTAGGTGCACGTTAAAAAAGTCTAGGATGATTTACCTATAGAGAATTTATCTAGTGTTTTTAATTTTTTTAGACCACCAGTGTTTTTTATTTTTCAGCCATTCAGTTCTGCATTATTTTTTAATATGATTTGACCTTTAATTAAATTTATTACAAATCTCATGATAAGCAACGAACACTAATGTTTCTAAAAAAGAGAGAACACTAGAGAAAATTCCTTACACATATTGTAAAATTTGATCAAAAATTTTGAAATATTACAAGAATGATAAAATATTGTATTATTAAAATAATGACTCTATTAGTACAAAAAATGATATTATTATAATAAATATGTCATATTTTCTATATTTATAATATTTTAAAATTTTTGTTAAATTTGAACTTAAAGTATGAAATTTTGCCATGTAATGCAATTATCACAAAAGTCTACTTATTCAATTTCTATCAACTTGAAGTGAAAACTAAACCTGTTTTCTATAAAAAATAAAAAAATAAAAAATAAAAAAAATAAAAAAAACTATTTGAACTCTAATATTTTAATTTCTATCACCTTAAAAAAAAATTCAATTTTTTTCTAATCCACCTTTCCTTTAGAAGTAGAAGTAGTCAACAATTATCTGGCAAAAATTAGGCTGATTATCAATTGTCAAAACTAGTTATTTATTTGAAGAATGAGATAATAACACTTTTCGGAGGGGAATAAAACTAATGACATGACTCTTGAGGTATAAAAGTTAATAACATATTCTCTACAGAAAACTAAAAAATTTCAAAAACATCCCCACACCTTTTCTCCTTCCCATAATTGTCTTGTCGTGGTTGTCTCTATTGCCTCTTATATTTTTCCAAGTTATTTTATACAACTTTTAATTGTTCTCTTCAATATTAAAATATAAAATCTAATATTTACTATAACTAATTTCAAACTTTGTCGTTTGTTACAATTAGTTTCGAAAAGATACTATTTACTACAACTTCTATTATTTATACCGCTTTATGCGTGAATAAGACTCTTTAAGTTTTTTAAAGAAATTGGTTTAATTGAATACCAACTCTCTAAAAATAGTATTTCTCCATTTCACTTCAATTTTCTATCCCAGTCAATCTTAATTTTATGGTTTGCAGTACGTAGTAAAATGTGTATTGGTTGTAAAAAATACAAATTCACTGATTAATTTCTTCGATATCTTCATGCATGCTCCACTCAACTCAGGAGCTATAGCTTAGTTGGTAGAAATTGGCACTTGTAATTGGGTCATTGCAATTGCGAGTTCAATGTCTAATTATCTAGGCGTAATGATAGTATCTTATACTTGATCAGTGACTCACTTTCTAAATAATGAGGAAGAGGGTCGAAACATTCTACTGAAAAACTCTATCAAGACGAATGTGGATTGTCAAGAACATAGAGGAGGTAGGAAAAAGTAATAGGATGAATTGCTCAAATATTGACAAGTGAGGCTTTTTTGGGTGATGTTACTTGTAATAGTCATTGCTAAACCTATTCATGGTCGACATGTGAAATTTCAGCTTTTAGATCGAGTTTAATTGAATCTCCAGCTCCGGCCATTATTTTAAGACACTCTGCATGTGAGCCTCTTCAAACAAGACTTATAACTATTTATCAATGATACTTATAGGATATGGTCATCAAGAATTAATTACTAGAGACAGACTAACTGAGAAAACAGTAGCTAAATATATGATTCTCAATCAACAAGGACAAACTGTAATATGTGTTTATATAGATAGATATTGTTTTTTTTTTTTTTTTTAAATCTTCTTGCTGAGGTAGTGAGGTTCTGGAAGGTGCACCTTACGCGTATCTTTGTTGAGAAGTTTATGGTGGCAGGCCGGACAAATATTCTGAGAAGCTATTGCAGCTTCAACACACTTCTTGCAAAAAATGTGACCACACGTTGTTGAAGTCGCTTCGACAATTTGGTCAAGGCAGATTCCACATTTGAAGGTAGGTTTCGGCACTGGAGACGGCGCTACCGGAGGAGGCGCTACCGAAGGAGGCGCTACTGGAGGAGGCACCAGAGTGTCAGTAGCCTGTTACCGGGAACTTCCAAGATTAGTTCTAAGACTTTCACCAAATCTGCACACTTGATATATAAGTTTCGTAATTTCTTTTACAAACCAAGGACAAGAATATAATCTACTACTTAAACTAACTAGACTGTTAAGCCCACTGTTGGAAAAGGAACTGGTTAAGGACAAGAATCATGTGGTGTATACATGCAAATCAGCAAAGGGTGTGATAAAAGACACACTTCTTTGTGTTTGAAAAGGATATATGATATCAAAAATTGAACTTCTAAATTTAAAAAAAAAAAAAACTTTTTTTTTTCCTCCATTCGTAAGTCCAAACTTAAATGAACTATTTTCTACCCTTTTCCAGACACACACTTGGTTTTGAACTTATGATGTAGTTTTTCCTTTTTTTTTTTTTTGGGGTTTCATTTTGGGTGTAGAAGTGATGTTATCTCTCTTAACATACACTATATATATACACACATTTTCAAAGAATAAAATTAGTAAAAAAATAAATAAATAAAACAACAAATACCGAAAAAAAAACAAAAAGCATCAAGAGACATAGTAGCAGAAGCAAGAAAAGAATATTAATGAAAAGAAGCTTCTTACGATATCCTGGTTCATTATGTTATGGCTTATAGAGTTCTTCATGTAAATCTTTAACTCCATAGTGATAGCTCTTTTGTCATGTGGACTTTCGTATAGGTCACCAAGCTGGTTGAACCAACCTAGCAAATATAAATAAGTTAATTACACTAAAAAATGGACAGGAAACGGCTTATGAAAGACATAACTGAAGCTTGGATTATGTTTCATATAGGAGGACCTTCTCTTTTTCATAAACAAATGAGCAGAGAATATGATTTCGAAAGTCTTGTAGAAATATTCAAAACATGATTGAGCATAAAATTTAAAACTCTTCAAGTAGAGGACCAAGAAAATAAAAATGAAACCGACAAACAGTTCTATTACACACTGATCACGTCAACGAAAAAAAAAAAGAAAAAAAAAACTATCAACATGAAGTGTTTCTCACAAAGATGAAGCGTCTGCGAAAAACAGCGAAGATCATAGTGAGATTGAATTGATCGTAAATCGCAAGTGGAAAAAGGCCATTAGGATTTCTCAAGTAATGTTGAATCTCAACGCCAAAAGTGAAACAAGGGTTCTGTGTATTATCATAATTTTCACAAATTACCCTCAATCATCATACATACTCAATCCAACTAAAAAAAAAAAAAAAAAAAAAAAAAAAAGAAGAAAGGAGGCAAAAACGTCATTATACAGTTAGTGAAATTTGAGAGTTGATAGACAACCATACAAACACCAAATAAAACTGTGCGTTTAGTTCAAGAATTCGGGTCATGATTCGAATCATAATTCATAGCTCGTTACAGTATTTTCTCTCACAAAAAACACAAATCGATGATCTCCAGTAACATTGACACTGGACGCAGCTTGTCTGCTAGAATTTCCATTTCCTTGACCTTCTACTTCTACTTCCGGATGGCTAGATATATCCATGATCTCGCCAGGAAGAAGATCAATGAGGTCCATGTCTAAAACTATCCTTTTTCCCTTGGCATCTCGACGCTCACTTGATTCTCCCGAGTCCATTAAGAACCCGACTTACAATTGTTCTTCGTATTCAGAGCCCAAAAAGTCCCAGACACCAACAAAAGTTACATTTCTTTATAATTAGCAAATTAAACCAATCACAAATTGCGTTTCACGTTAAAGAATATAAAGTCTCGTTCATTTCGCCGATTCGAGTTTAGAATTCAAGTTTTACTACAGTAAAAAAACTCTCAGAAACAGTCACATCTAACTTTTTTACTACAGTAAAAAGCTCTCACAAAACGTCACATCTCAACTCGAATTAAAAACTCAAATCAGCGAACTAAACAGGCCCTAAGAATGCGTTTGCAATTCGTTCTAAAATGTGCTTGTTTGGAATTGTGTTTAAAAACAGTTTTCACGTATTCAAAAACCAAAAAATTAAAAATGAAAATAAAACGATGTTTATTTAATAAATGTTTTGAAAATAAATGTTTTGAAAATGAAAACTGTAAGAGTGATTTTTGTGAAGAAATTAGAAAAAAAAAATTGAAAGTTATTTTTACCTTTTTATTTTTATTTTTTATTACTTATTAATAATATTATAATATATTAATTAATAAATACGATTTCACTTTTTTATTATACTCAAAATAATTTTATTTTTACTTTCTATTAAAAATAAAATCATTTTAAAACTAATTCTAAACGCATTTTTTATTTTCCATTTTCTTGAAATGATGTTTGGACATAAGAAATCAGAAAAATCAGCCTCTTGATTTTTGGGTCCCAAATGAGAAAAAAAAACAATTTAACATTGTTTGGTACCATTACTTGTTATGTATTTTCTTTAATATGTTTTTTGGTTGTTTGACTTGACTACTCTTAGTTTACTATGACATTGTTACGCAGGATATTTTCTTATTTTCAATTGTTTTGTTGTATCAAAGTTTAGGAATTGGAAAATGTACTATGCTACAATACTTGAATCTTTAATCTTCTTGGAAAAAAAAAAATGTAGCACGTGAGAAATTTAATGATGAACTGGTTATTTATGTTGTGTTTAGAATTGTTCTTGTTTTTGTTTTTCACGTTTTTTGAGAATAAAAAAATGAAAACGATTCTAAAACGTCGTTTGGCACAATTAAAGACAAAAAACAGAAATGAAAACAATTTTTTGATTTAGTGTTTCGTCGTTTTTCATTTTTTGTTTTCGTTTTCTCCTCTCTCGAGTAGAGAGAGACATTAATAGGTGTTTTCATACTGGAAACAATCTCTTAATAAAACTACCAAACGCATTTTCAAAAATGATTTTTGTCTGAGATTGAAAACGTTTTCAATTCCATTTTCATACAAAAAAAAATATCTTACTTGTTCTAAAACCTAGAAAAGTTCCAAGATTTCAAAGTACTATAATTCTAGCTGAAAATAAAACCCAGATAAGAACATTCAATAAAAATCTAGTTCGTTTTAAAACCCAGAAAAGTTCCAAGATTTCAAAGTACTGTAATTCTAGCTGAAAATAAAATCTAGATAAGAACATTCAATAAAAATCCAGTTCCTAATCGGAAAGAAATGGCCTTCAAAACTACGTACAAACTAATAGGCAAAGACAAGAGTAGAAAACCCAAATGCCAAGAGAGAAACAAATTCAAATGAAAATTAATAGAAAGCATGAATTTCAACCAAGAAAAAAGAAGAAAGCATGAATTTCAACCAACCAAGAAAGAAGAAGGAGAAGGAGATGGAGATGGAGAAGGAGAAGGAGGAGCAGGAGGAGGAGCAGGAGAAGAAGGAGGAGGAGAAGAAAAAGAAGGAGAAGGAGGAGGAGGAGAAGGAGAAGGAAGAGGAGGAGGAGGAGGAGAAGGAGAAGGAGGAGGAAGAGGAGGAGGAGAAGGAAAAGGAGGAGAAGAAGAAGAAGTGTAACACCCTGAAGAATTAAATGTGATTAATTAAGGTAATTGAGATTTATTAGTGTGCCTAATCTGATTTAATTAATTGATTAATAAATGTTTCTGACGTGTAAATTTAAATAATTCTAAGGTATTTAAATATTCTCAGTATCTATATTTTTATCCAGAAGTGTGTATGGGCACATTTCTAGACTGTTATTTTAAATATTTGGACACCGGTCCATTTTCTTTTTCCTTTTCTTTTTCTTTTCCTTCCTTTCTTTTGTCCTTCCCGTGCACTCTCTCTCTCACTCTCTCATTCTCTCTCGTTCTCTCACTCTTTCTCTCTCCCATTTTTGTCTTAAACCAACCGAATTTCAAACCAAAGAAGGATTTTAAGAAGTTTTCAACGCCAAGAGAAGGATTCGAGGTAAGGTTTCTGAAAAACTTCTCTTGAATCTCGAATCTTTCATATTTGAAAACCTATTTTGGTTCAAAACGGATTTTGACTAAAAACATGGTAGAAATTAGGGATCTCAGGTTCTTTGGACTTGATTTAGTACCTAGAACCTGGATTCAGGTGTTGTCCCTTGAAATATTTTCATTTGGGACTGGATTTGCAGGTTTTTGAACTAATTTTGTGAGTTTTCTCGCACTGCTGTTCTTCACCGGTCGACCGGATTGCATTGGCCTCACCGGTCGACCGGATTGCACACCACCAGTCGACCGGTGGTGATGCTCTGCTCTATCACCGGTCGACCGGTGTACACGGGGTTTAACCCTGTTTTGCCTGAAAATACTGTTTTGACCTCTGTTTTCGAAGATAACCCAAATTAGCTTCATTTGGGGACCTAGAATGAATGGATTAGCATCTTTAATCCATGTTTTGAGATTGAAAACCCTTGGAATGATGATTTGAAACATGAAATGGTTTGTAAAACCGGTAAATGAATTATGGCACACTAATAGGAAATCAAATGGTATAATTGAGATTGAGTTGCTTTAGGAATGAGAGTTTGATCCTAAAGTGTTGTTTTTGTGATTGCTAACTGAGGGCTCGGATTGAAAGGCTTCGAGGAAGCAAAAGCCGGAATAGAGCAACGCTAGTCATAGGTTTGGTATTGTGAGATAGGATTTCTTACCCTTTTTCCTTGTGAGCCTGATTTTAAAAGAGTTTTGGCCTTGCAAATGTTTTAAAGAAAGGGGCTTGTTTGCGAAAGAAAAATATTTGAAAACCATGGCTTGTTGTAGTTCATGGAATCCATGGCTTGTTGTAGTTCATGGAACCCGTGGCTTATTGTAGTTCATGGGACTCATGGCTTGTTGTAGTTCATGGGATTATAATAAACGATTTCAGAAAGTTTAATGAATGATTTCTTAAGATAAGAGATCTTGCGAACCGATAAACTGGCTGATGGCCTAGATAGGATATGGAGAGTGCATCCTTAGGGGCAGAACCCGAAACCCGGCCCGGGGGTGATAAGACTTGTGCACGTGGTTGTGTAAGTAATTTATCCTAGTATAAATTACTTACTGATGCCTGTAATACGAAGATTTTCAGTTATATTTCCTTTGAGAAAAAGGATGTGAGGTTCCAGCTGTTATGTTGGAACTGAATGTCTTATTTTATTTACTTATCTATTTATTTATTTACTTGCTTATTTATTTATTCATTTATTTATAAAGTTATTTTAAAATATATCCTACTGGGCCTTTCGCTCACATTTTTATTGTACTATAAATATTAAACCCCTCCCAGGAAATTCTAGAAGCGGTGCGGAGTAACTGAGTTAGATTGCTACCATCTTGGGTTGGAGAGGACTGTGTTCATCCTCCTGATATATAAATGTAAGGAAGTGTAACTTCTGTAAACTCTTATATTTAGACTTCTAGACTGTGGTTAATGTCTGTCATGTTATTTACATGTTCATGTATGTACAATACTGTATGTCCTGTGGGTGGAGCCCTGAATGTTGTTAGAGGCCCAAGTAATAGAACCTCTTCCGCTGTAATTTATTTTAATTAAGTGTGGAGCTCGTTGAGAATTTCCTTTATTATCATGCATTTAACTCCTAATCGAGCTCCACATCACCGACACCGGCTGTGGGGCGTGACA
The DNA here is from genome assembly GCF_000414095.1 of Morus notabilis. Taxonomy (NCBI): domain Eukaryota; kingdom Viridiplantae; phylum Streptophyta; class Magnoliopsida; order Rosales; family Moraceae; genus Morus; species Morus notabilis. The sequence continues at coordinate 115,144 of NW_010368049.1, read as the reverse complement.
AGAAGAAGAAGAAGAAGAAGAAGTGGCCAGGTATAGAAACTAAGTCAACAGTCATGACATCTAATTCTCAGAATTCCTTAAAAGAAAATAGAAGAAAAAACATGAATTTGGAAGCTTTTTATGTTTGTGTGCTTTTTTTTTATCCGTTTCAGAGGGTTTGTCTTTCTTCCCTTCTTTGTTACACTCATCGACTTAATTGGATTTCTTGCGCTCGGGAGCTTTATCATCTATTCATGTTTTGTTTTTGTTTTTGATTTTTGCTAAAATATTCATGTTTTGTTTGTTTATTGGGTTTGAAGTCGTTTTCCCGACTATTGCATGTCGATTTCCTCTGTCGTTTCTTCTCAACCAAGGTTTCTCTGATTGTGTTCAAAAGACGAGTAGACGACTAGCTTTTTAAATGGGCGTGGTGGGCTTTTACAGTACGGAGAGCCCGTATAAATTAGGCCCAATGCCATCTTGGGTGAATTGGAGGAATAGGGGGATAATTTTTACTGGAGGGTGATTTAGACATATGACCGAATTACAACTATAGAATTAAATTAAAACGTGATTTAGTTTTAAAAATATCTCATTAATAACATATTTGTTTAATGATATTTAAATAACATGTTATGTAATTATATTATTGACCTTATAAGGATATATTAGTTTTTTACGTAATTTAGATGTTGCTCTACTTTTTTGTCCCACACGATACCTACCATTTTAAAAAATATGAATCCCCAAAATAAAAGAATTGAGATATCATTAAATCACAAATTAATTAAATTGATTGGTAAGTTTTAAAATTCAAACCATTAAACAGTAGACATCAAATTGATATCAGTATTTAACTACCAAAATCTTTCTAGCTCATGTCATTAAAATACATGCAATATCATTATAAATACGATCAAAAGCAACATCAGTGCTCTTGTTCTTGATAAACAATTGTTCTACCCCATGTCATTAAAGTACAAGCAACGTCATTATCAAAAATGACCAAAACACTGCAAGTATTAGTACTCTTATTCCTAACAATGAATTGTTCTTGCACATGTCATTAATATACAAGCAATTTCATTGTAAAATTGATAAAAAAAATAAATAAATAAATAAAACTATATCTGCAAAATTAACAAATATAATGATAGCTACGTTAATCTAATTTTATGACATCATTGTTTTTTATTTTTTTTTTGTATTCACTAATTGTTCTTTATCGCCTATTTGTGCACGTTTGCATTTGCAATTACAATTTGTTTTGTGGCAGTTAAAATGCTTGTTTTATATTTTCGTAGTGCTTGTTTTTTGAATTCACTAATGTCATGTAAGTAATTAAATGACATTATTGCCTACAAACTGCTAGAAAACTATGTTCTACATATTATCGTCTTGCCAATTTTTCTTTTTTCTTTTTCTAGTGAATGTTGTCTTGTCAAATTTAGCGTATATACATTTCAATGATGCACGGTGTTATGGTATTTTGTTGTATAATTGATGTTACATTATGAGGTAGGCTTGTTTGTAATTCAGTAACATAATGACATTGTAAGTGATATAATTGATACTACATTATAATTTGGTATTACTTTATGTTATCGTATGCAGAGCAATTAAAATTTAAAAATTTAAAAATCGGGATTAATAACTTAATAAACTTGGATTTCAAATAAATTCTTCTAAAAAATCAACTATGAGATATATATGGAACTTAGTTACCACAATAAATGCATGACAAAATCAACTCAAAGGGTATTTTTGAGTTATCAAAAATTATAGCTAAAAATATAGGCCATATAAGTGATATTTGTATGACCAAGCCATATTTTAATTCAACTCTTAAAAAACTGTCAGATCTTGTAATTTTTACTAGAGAATATACTATTTTGGTTTTTTTAAAAAAAATTTAAGCTTAATTTATACATAAAAGTTGTGCAGGTGAATAACGAGACCTCATAAATATTATTGGACGCTCTAATCAATACTTTAATTGCCCGCCCGTATTACTTTTATATATAAATCTAATTCAAATCTTTTTATTCTCTAATAGTAGTGTTGGGGCTTGGTAGAATCCGGAGTTACGACGTGTAGAAGGTGTACATGTGCAAGTACCTTATTTGTTGGTCTTTGATGTTGATGTGGTGGAGCACTTGCCGTGGTAAAACATCCAACGAAGATGTGGGGATCGACTAGCCTAAAGTAAACTGAAGAAAGCAAATTCTATGACCACTTTGTTGTCAAGTTACCAAAACACTCATTCGCAAGCATAAAGTAGATGGAAACGCATTAGCAAAGTATGGTGGGAAGAGTAATCAAACACTTAATGGATGACTATTTAGAGGAGTTGGTAAATTCTCACTCTGGAGGGGCGCAAGTCACTTCGAGAGCAAGTTTTTGGTGATTTTGAAGGAGGATGAAAACTTACCCTCGAGGAACACAAGTCACTGACTGCAGTGTGAGTTTTATGTGTTTCCGACAGAGTAGGAAGTGCTTACTCTATAGGAACGCAGGTTACTCCAAGAGCGAGTGGCAGCAGACAAAGTTTCACAGCTTTTCGACACTTCTATAAATGTGTTCCAGAGGGGTGTAAGTCGCCCATGGAGGTGGATTTCAGACTTTCCCAAAAAACTCAAGAACTTCACATGTTCTTCTTGGATGAGTAAGGATGGATCGAATGAAGTCTTTAAGGACTTTCTAAGATTGAACACTTAAAAACTAGGCACGGCTTTTGATAACTCCTTCAACGATCTTTGAGCCGAAAGAGCACGAGCTCGAAGAACACTAAGTTTTTAGCACGAAAGACTTTAACTCTCAAAGGTCAGAGTTTTGGCTAAGAAAGATGAGGAATTCTTGTGAACTCAAGTGTGTAGAAGTGCTGTAGAAGGCTGTTTTATAGGTGATTTTTGGCAGTTGCTCTAGGCCATACAATTGTGCTCTGATAGCAGCCTGCATGCACCATTTCCCTCTAGAGCACTAGCATTAGGTGGCTTTCCGCTTTGACAAAAAAGTTAGTTGGAAATGTGCATATTTAGAGGCAAAAATCCGAATTCTTGTTGACATGAGACCTTCCTCAAACTGGAGAATATGAAGTGTTTGACTAATTTTAGTGCTCGATGGACATTTCCATCTTCAGAGTATTAATTGCACGTTAGACCACTCTCAGAGCGCCTCTTTCCATTTTTGACCAAATAACCGTCATTTGGGTTTCTTACAATTCCGACACTCCTGGAGGATGGGAAGTCCCTCTGGTCACAAGGGAGTCTTTCGGAACACGAAGAAGAAATCCATGGAGGCTGACGCCTTAGTTTTAACACATCTAAGTCTAACCGATCGACTTCCTTTTCTTTATTCGTATTGTATGATTGTTTTGCAATTAACGTTGATGTGTAAAAATCAGTTAAAAGGTTTAATAAGCATCAACAGGCACTAATGATTTGACGACCAACATTCATGAGAGGTCCTGAAGGTGAAATCCACCTTTAATTAGATGCATGGCCAGTAATAAGATCTATCATTATTTACTAGAGATGTCAGCATTGTAATACTTAAACAATTATAGTACTTACAGAATATAGCATAAGTTTTGTTTAAATAGTATTCACTATTCTAATTTCCCAAAATGTTGAAATTCTGATTGGAATTTTTTGTTGATAAAAGTAAACATTTTTGACCAGTTGATTCATAAGTTTGAATAGAAATTCAAATTTTTATGAGAAACACTGCAGTAAAAAGACAATTCAAACCTATGAACCAAACAAGAATTTAGATGAAACTATGATAACTTTCTGCAGTGTTTGTATTTGCATTCAATTCATATTGTGCAATTGCATACCACAGCGTTTCACTAGCTGCAGATCATCTCTGGCAGCGGCATCTACATCAATTTTCTCCAAGAAGACCTCTAATTGGACTTTCCATTGTTATAGCTTCTTTGCATAAATTTACTAGGTTCCGAGACTATACCTTGTTTTGGAATTTTTGTGAAAGGGCATGTCAAGTCCTAGTCCAAGTTTTCAGGCTTTCTGGTGCAAGAGAAATTACAAGAGCTTCGTGTTCAATGTCTACAAAAGTATTTCAGGGGAAAAAAAATAATCATCAAATAACATATATATATATATATATATATATACCGGACGTTATTTACTACAAGTGATGTCATTCATGTAATATTGTCATGGAAATCTTCGAATAATTTGAACCAATAGAATAGAGTTTAAAGGCGACAAAATGGATACTATTGAAGAAGTGTCATTGGTCGTTTTTCATGGTATCATCATAACCAATTTCCAACTGCTTTTGCTCGGTGAGTATTTTGTCAACAGCATCGACAAAGCTTGATAGATTCTGGCAAATGTGCACAGCCAAGGAATTCACCCTTTCCTAATGAATCAAAATTTAAGCAACCAAAGAAGAAAAATAAATTAGTTGACAACTAAATACAACGTGAGAATAAATAGATGTAAGATAAAAATAGTATCACAAAGCTGTCACTCTTATTGAAACTCAACTCTATTGGTTAATAACTTCCATTTTGTTTAAATATTTTTCATATGCAAAATACAATTACAAAGCCACTTCTTAATTCATGTACTATGCACATAAACTTGTGCAAACAGTGAAAGCTAAGAGGGAAAAGGACACCTAAACCAACCTTCCTAAAGAGAACTTTTAAAATTTGCCATACGCATCAAAAGCAAGAAAAGAACCAAGTAAAGGCCAATAAGAGAAAATAGAGATAAACCCACCTTAACCTTAAACAAAAAAATTGAAGGAATGCCCTTTGTGTTATGATCAGAGCTCTTAAGAGATGTCAGCTTCAAAGGAGAATTCGATAATGGCCAACCTTGAGAGACCTTTATGAATGCATCAACTCCTCCAGCCAGATGAGCTACCATCACCTCATCTTTATCAAAGTACTCCAAGGAGTATCTGCATTCAAAACAATCTATAAATACTTTTCATGACGAATAAAAAATATTCAAAACTTACAAAACAAACAGTCATTTCACAACAGTGATTTTTTAAAAAAGCTAAGAGTACATAGATCAAAATTGTGATGGTAGAGCTCACCCTGATGTATTTGCACTCTTTACCACAAGTTGCCTCATCGTGCAAGAAACAATTCTGTCTTGTACTTTTGTTACAAACCACTGCAGTGAACATTTACTGCAAAACCAATTTTGTAAATCCACAATTACATGATATGCTAACTAGTTTTGGTTCATTGCAAGATTAAGTTAGGGTAAAAAAATAAGTAAAAGTAAAACAACAAGTCATCTAGTTTTGAATAGGAAGCCAAAATCAAACACTGGGCACAATAAGATTGAGGAAAAAAAAAATCAGAGAAACCAACCTGAAATCTTTTGCAGCATTTGAAATATTATTTAGGTATACATCATTCGGAAATATCTGGAAATCATAGAGTTTTAGTACCCATTCAAAAACAAAAATATAGAAAATATAGGAACAGAAGTATATACTTGTACATTACAGATAAGGATTTTTCATTTTTATTTTTTGAAACAAGAAACTGATAGAATGTCTCAAAGAGTCTATTGAAATTGTCTCAAAAGTATTACAAATTACACATCTATATATTTACAATTGTAGAGACTAAACTAGGAAAGAAGAATAAAAAACAGAAACATCTAATACAAATCAGAATCAAATCAGAATTAATTTCCTAGAATCAGGAAATAAAATAACTCGCATATCAGATCGCATATCATACGAATTTCCTAAAATAGAAAAGCGTGTTTTTCTAACAAAAACAATAAATTAATTGTTACACATTACAGATGAATGTTAAGACTAAAAAGAGATGACAATTAATGCTTAAATTTATATGTCCGTGAGGGTTTTCCTGCAAAAGACTAGTAAAGCTTATTAATCTTGAGAAGACTAGCGAAAAAAGACGAGGTTTTACAAGTTTCTTCAAGGAAAAAGATAAATGAATAAAGCAGTGCCAACAACAAAGTACGATCAACTGGTTCTAACAAATTAGCTTTTACACTCAAACACAGAAAATATTTAAAGCTATATGACCCAGGGTACCAGACATAATTTAATGAGAAAAGAGATATAAAGCACATGAATAAATCTTCTTTTTTATTTTCTTTCCTTTGTATCTTTGTAGGACACAAGTTTTGATAAAAAGAAACTTTGCAGATCATCTAGGCTTTAGTAATTAGAAGTAAAAAGAGGGAAGCAAAATGCACGCAGCTTAGGACCATGTACACAGATAGATGGCAGACAATTTCTTCATCAAACTCTCTAATGGATATAATGGTACCTCAACATTCTTTTGATCCAAGGTCCACTCCAATAATTCAATTAACAACTCATGCTTCACTTCAAATGGCACATTGACAGCTTCAATTGTTTGTTGCAACAAAAAACTTTCTAAGTTTGGAATGTAAGTCTGCAATGAAAACCTAATGCAGTTTTCCTCAAGTGCAATGACTTTTACACCTGTTAATATATCTTCAATCTGCTCTATGGCATCAAACCTGCAATGGAAGACAAACAAATTAAGCATCGACCAATACAATACTTATATGTCAAAGCAGAATAAGTCTAAGCCAATTGTAGCAGAGTTACCATTTACAGATACCATCTAGATCCTCTAAAGATTTCAAGATGATATTTTTCTGCTTTATCTCCTTCTCAAGTTCCAATAGCTGCAAATTATGTAGAAAATAGTTAAAAATGATCAATAAAATGGAAGGGCAACTTCAGATTATAAATCCAAAAAGAATGGTCTATGATTATCTAAATACATGTAATACCGAATGCTGTTTATCTTCAGTATTTCTTGGATAATCATCACAGGCACCCAATTTTGCATTCCCCAGATCCTACAAAATCATATACCAATATACAATTTGAAAATATTATCTATGATTTCTTGATCACATAGATGAAACAGAAATGGAAAGGCATGGAAGCTGTAAAGTAAATCAACCTTAAGATAGGAAAAAAAATAATCAAGGAAGAACCAACCTGCAATGCTGTTAAATCCATTACATTTTTCAAACCTTCAAGTTCAATTTCCAACTGATTGGAATCTACAAATACAACAAACTACATTAAGCACGGACAAACCTATATAAATAATGCTCTACAATGTGGACATATAAAAACAGTGAACACTGAATAACTAAATTCTTACCTTCAGCATAGGTTCTTGTAAGAACCTCAATTTTTTCAGACATTATGCTATTTTCAGCTTCCACGAGGTTAAGCTCCTCGCCCAAGTGTTCCAAGCACGCGTCTAAGGAAATGTCGCATCAATTTTTTTTTTTTTTTTTTTTTTTTGATAAGACTAAGGAAATGTCAATACCAATTAAACTAATAAGCTTGGTAAACCAAAGATAATGGCCAAAATAGAAAATATAAAGAACTTGATTATATACTCTTAAGGCTTTAGAAGATGGGGCAATGAAAAGAAGGGTTCTATAAAGTTGTTATATATAAATTCCACTGCCCCAAAACTTCCTTTGGGATAAAATAGTCATTTTCCGTTCCACAGAAAATGTCAAAGTCACCTGTCAACCCTCAAAAAAAGTTGAGAAGGGAGGACGAAATCAAATAGCAAATGCACCAGAAAACATGATATCTTAGTTATCACTACGTAGCACACTGCTTAAAATTCTATTTCACTAAGAATCAATTTATTTTCTAGTGTGTATTCCAAACACTTGTGTTGAGCGTGTGGAACCTAATTATCACATCAATGCTAGATCACGGGAACAAGCTCCCAGGACAAAATTTTCATCTAAGGGTGTTCCAGGGCTTTCTATATCTCCTTTTATAGACAAACAAAGTGTGTCTGAGAGGTGTAAGGCGTGTGATTTTCATGTAGTCTTCTTCTTCATCATAGTGAAATTATGCACGAGTAGAAAGTGAATGAAATCACTGCTATAAATCTTGTGCGTGATTATTTGCTTTGCCCCGTTTTATTACTCTCATTTCGTAAGAATTAGGGCTTTTAATTCCTGACAACTTGACCTCCACAAAAGTTTAAACTTTATTCTCAGCAAAATTTCGGCAATACATTTTTCACACAAAAAAAAAAAAAAAGCACGGACACTCAACTAAAGTGCTAATCGTACTTTTTCGCCTAGTTCTTGCACTTTAATCAAAGATAAGAAGCAATACCCATATCTAAGCAAAGTAGTCCATTTCGTTAAGAGATAAAGAAGACATACCAAAGCCTTTATCTTCCAAGAAACTAACATCTGACCACTCCGATCCTATTTCCTCCATTCTGCTCTGTAAATTCCTCATTTCCGACCATTATTTCGAACTATAAATCTCAGATATGAAATGTGCGAAGAATTAAGCCTACAAATTTGCAGAATACCTGGAACTTAAGAGCACAATCCTTCACTAATTTCTCCAAATCCGAATGGAACAACTCCGAATCATTGTCTTCCAAACTACTAAGCATTTCTTCAAGCTCTTTTGCTCGACTTTAGCAAACAATTTCAAAAAATTTGTCAAAAACAAAGGGAAAATCAAAATTTGATTCAAAACTTTGTATGTAGAGAGTGAGAGAGACCTGCGAATGGTGTCCAGGTCGAGGTGCTCTGAAGAAGGAGGAACGATTTCCATGGCGTTTTCCATTGCGTTGCCTCTCCAAATCCGTCCAAAAATCTCTGGAATTTCTGTGTCTGCTTCTTCTCCCGCCCTTACAAACTCACCTCTGAAATTCTTTTCCGGATGCAAAACGGAAGAAAGCGGTTTTAGTGTGGTGTAGGTGAGCTTCTAATGGTGGGCTTAGAATTGGATTCAGTCTGGGCCCAAGTCCGAGGACCCAGCCCAATTTACACTTTCCTTTAGGTGCAAGTTAAAAAAGTCTAGGATGATTTACCTATAGAGAATTTATCTGGTATTTTTTATTTTTTTAAATACTGGTGTTTTTTATTTATCAGCCGTTCAAATTGACATTATTTTTTAATATAATTTGACCTTTGAGTAGATTTAATACAGATCTAACTGTTGATAAACAGGAAATGTCAGTGTTCCTAAAAAAGAGGGAACACTAGAGAAAGTCCCTTACACATATTGTAAAATTTGATCAAAAAATTTAAAAATATTACAAGAATGGTAAAATATTGTATTATTAAAATAATGACTCTATTAGTACAAAATATGATATTATTATTATAATAAATATGTCATATTTGCTATATTTATAATATTTTAAAATTTTTGTTAAATTTGAACTTAAAATATGAACTTTTTCCATGTAATGCAACGTTTTATAGTGCTTGGGATAGATATAAGGAATTGCTCATTGGACTCACCGAGCATGGTCTCTCGAAAGAGT